>NW_017208205.1:0-4045 GCF_001704415.2 Capra hircus | reverse complement strand
GGGGCCTAAGATCTTGTGTGGAGTCAGTGCCGGAACCTGAGCATTCCTCTCCAGTGCTGACATGGATCTTGGGGTATTTCTGGAGTCTCACCAGGGGAGTCAGTCCTCGTCTCAAGTGGGGGCATGCACGTGCGCTTTCCCTCCAAGCTGTAGCAGCAGTGTCACGCTTCCCTTCGCGTGGATCAAGGGATCTGTGGCCTTCCCTCCAGGCTTTCCCACGAGGTTTTCCAACGAGGCTTTACCACAGGGCTGTCCCACGTGCCACCGTTGTGTGAGTCGATCCTTGGCTTGAAAGTCGAGGCAGTGCAGGAAAAACAGGTTTCCCTGGAATCGACTGAGACTTCTGGGTTCTCTGGAATGTGGCACGACCTGCAGTTCCTCTCGCCTTTCCTGTGGAGAGCGCCTCCTCTTGCGATGCGATGGAAACGCCGGGAATTCTTTCCCGAACACGCACGGAAAGGATCCCTCCTCTCGAGCTCGGAGGCAGAAAAGGGTCTCCTAAGTATGTGGGCGGGACTCTCGTGCTTCCTCTCGAGTGGAGACGGGTATGTCGGGGAATTTCTTGAGTTGCAGCAAGGGTGTGAAGGACCTTTGGAAGTTCCAGAGGTTAGGTGTGATTAGCCTCGAGACGCCTCAGCGGAAATGGGCCTCATCTCGCCTGGAGGGGAGAACCTCCTGGATTTTCTCGATTTGCGGCAGGTGCTCTAGACTTACCACAGTGACCACAGGGACCCGCTCTGGTGGCCTCAGGAAAGGTCAGTCCCATGCGAGTTGCTCGGGGGCCGCTCAGGATTCCTCTCCCATCGATGCCGGGGCGTAAGACCTTGCTTGGAGTCGGTGCCGGAACCTGAGGATTCCTCTCCAGTGCCGACATGAATCTTGGGGTACTTCTGGAGTCTCCCCCAGGGCGTCAGTCCTCGTCTCGAGTGGGGGCATGCACGTGCGCTTTCCTCCCGAGCTGTAGCAGCAGTGTCACGCTTCCCTTCGCGTGGATCAAGGGATCTGTGGCTTTCCCACGAGTTTCCACGAGGCTTTCCCACAGGGCTGTCCCACGTGCCACGGTTGTGTGAGTCGATCCTTGGCTTGAAAGTCGAGGCAGTGCAGGAAAAAACAGGTTTCCGTGGAATCGACTGAGACATCTGGGGAACTCTGGGAATGGTGGCACGACCCTGCAGTTCCTCTCGCCTTTCCTGTGGAGAGCGCCTCCTCTTGCAATGCGACGGAAACGCGGGAATTCTTTCCCGACCACGCACCGAAAGGATCCCTCCTCTCGAGCTCGGAGGCAGAAAAGGGTCTCCTCTGGATGTGGGCGGGACTCTCGTGCTTCCTCTCGAGTGGAGACCGGTAAGTCGGGGAAATTCTTGAGTTGCAGCAAGAGTGTGAAGGACCCTTTGGAAGTTCCAGAGGTTAGGTGTGATTAGCCTCGAGACGCCTCAGCGGAAATGGGCCTCATCTCGCCAGGAGGGAGAAACTTCTGGATTTTCTCGAGTTGCGGCAAGTGCTCTCGACTTACGACGGGGACCTCAGGGACCCGCTCTGGTGGCCTCAAGAAAGGCCAGTCCCGAGCGAGTTGCTTTGGGGCCTCTCGGGATTCCTCTCCGTCGATTCTGGGGCCTAAGACCTTGCGTGGAGTCCGTCCCGGAACCTGAGGATTCCTCTCCAGTGCTGACACGAATCTTGGGGTACTTCTGGAGTCTGCCCAGTGGAGCCAGTCCTCGTCTCGAGTGGGGGCATGCACGTGCACTTTCCTCCCGAGCTATAGGAGCAGTGTCACGCTTCCTTCGCGTGGATCAAGGGATCAGGGGCTTTCCCCGAGGCTTTCCAATGAGGCTTTCCCACGAGGCTTTCCTACATGGCTGTCCCACGTGCCACCGTGGTGTGAGTCGATCCTCGGCTTGAAAGTCGAGGCAGTGCAGGGAAAACACGTTTCCCTTGAATGGACTGAGACATCTGGGGGACTCTAGGGAATGTGGCACGACCCTGGAGTTCCTCTCGCTTTCCTGTGGAGAGCGCTCCTCTTGAGATGCGACGGGAACGCCGGGAATTCTTTCCAAGCACGCAGGGAAAGGATCCTCCGTTCGAGCTAGGAGGCGGAAACGGGGCTCCTCTGGATGTGGCGGGACTCTCGTGCTTCCTCTCGAGTGGAGACAGGTATGTCGGGGAACTTCTTGAGTGGCAGCAAGGGTGTGAAGGACCCTCTGGAAGTTCCAGAGGTTAGGTGTGATTAGCCTCGAGACGGCTCATTGGAAATGGGCCTCATATCGCCTGGAGGGAGAACCTCCTGGATTTTCTCGAGTTGACGGCAGGTGCTCTCGACTTACGACGGGGACCTCAGGACCCGCTCTGTTGGCCTCAGGAAAGCGCAGTCCCCTACGAGTTTGCTCGGGGGCTCTCGGGATTCCTCTCCCGTCGATGCTCGGGCGAAGACCTTGTGTGGAAACGGTGCCGGAACATGAGGATCCTCTCGAATGCTGACATGGATCTTGGGGTACTTCTGGAGTCTCTGCAGGGGAGTCAGTTCTCGTCTCGAATGGGGACATGCACGTGCGCTTTCCTCCGAGCTGTATCAGCAGTGTCACGCTTCCCTTCGCGTGGATCAAGGGATCTGTGGCTTTCCCTCAAGACTTTCCCACGAGGCTTTCCCACAGAGCTGTCCCACAGGGCTTTCCCACGTACCACCGTGCCTGTGAGTCGATCCTCGGCTTGAAAGTCGAGCAGTGCAGGGAAAACAGGTTTCCCTGGAATGGACTGAGACATCTGGGGGACTCTGGGAATGTGGCACGACCCTGGATTCCTCTCACCTTTTCCTGTGGAGAGCGCCTCCTCTTGAGATGCGACGGGAATGCCGGGAATTCTTTCCACACCACGCAGGGAATGGATCCCTCCTCTCGAGTTAGGAGGCGGAAACGGGGCTCCTCTGGATGTGGGCGGGACTCTCGTGCTTCCTCTCGAGTGGAGACGGGTATGTCAGGGAACTCTTGAGTTGCAGCAAGGGTGTGAAGGACCCTTTGGAGTTCCCGATGTTAGATCTGATTAGCTCGAGATGCCTCAGCGGAAATGGGCCTCATCTCGCCGGAGGGGAGAAAACTTCCTGGATTTTCTCGAGTTGTGGCAGGTGCTCTCGACTTAAGACGGGGACCTCAGGGACCCGCCCTGGTGGCCCGCAGGAAAGGCCAGTCCCCATGCGAGTTGCTCGGGGGCCTCTCGGGATTCCTCTCCCGTCGATGCTGGGGCCTAAGATCTTGTGTGGAGTCGCGTGACAGAACCTGAGGATTCCTCTCCAGTGCTGACATGGATCTTGGGGTACTTCTGGAGTCTCCCAGGGGAGTCAGTCCTCGTCTCGAGTGGGGACATGCACGAGCGCTTTCCTCCCGAGCTGTAGCCAGCAGTGTCATGCTTCTCTTCGCGTGGATCAAGGGATCTGTGGCTTTCCCTCGAGGCTTCCCCAATTGGCTTTCCCACGAGGCTTTCCCACAGGGCTGTCCCACGTGCCACAGTGGTGTCAGTCGATCCTCGGCTTGAAAGCCGAATCAGTGCTAGGAAAACAGTTTTCCCTGGAATGGACTGAGACATCTGGGAGACTCTGGAACGGTGGCACGACCCTGGAATTCCTCTCACCTTTCCTGTGGAGAGCGCCTCTTCTTGAGAGATGCGACGGGAACGCCGGGAATTCTTTACCGACAGCGCAGGGAAAGGATCCCTCCTCTCGAGCTAGGAGGCGGAAAGGGGACTCCTCTGTATGTGGCAGGACTCTCGGGCTTCCTCTCGAGTGGAGACGGGTATGTCGGGGAACTTCTTGAGTTGCAGCAAGGGTGTGAAGGACCCTTTGAAGTTCCAGAGGTAAGATGTGATTAGACTCGAGACGCCTCAGCAGAAATGGGCCTCATCTCGCCTGGAGGTGAGAAACTCCTGGATTTCGCGAGTTGCGGCAGGTGCTCTCGACTTACGATGGGACCTCTGGCACCCCCTCTGGTGGCCCCAGGAAAGGCCAGTCCCCATTGCGAGTTGCTCGGGGGCCTCTCGGATTCCTCTCCCGTCGCATGCC
>NW_017208204.1:0-18079 GCF_001704415.2 Capra hircus | reverse complement strand
TGTCACGCTTCCCTTCGCGTGGATGGATCAAAGGATTTGTGGATTTCCCTCGAGGCTTTCCACGAGGCTTTCCCACGAGGCTTTCCCACAGGGCTGTCCCACGTGCCACCGTGGTGTGAGTCGATCCTCGGCTTGAAAGTCGAGGCAGTGCAGGGAAAACAGGTTTCCCTGGAATGGACTGAGACATCTGGGGACTCTGGGAATGGTGGCACGACCCTGGAGTTCCTCTCGCCTTTCCTTGTGGAGAGCGCCTCCTACTTGAGATGCGACGGGAACGCCGGGAATTCTTTCCCGACCACGCAGGGAAAGGATCCTCCTCTCGAGCTAGGAGGCGGAAACGGGGCTCCTCTGGATGTGGGCGGGACTCTCGTGCTTCCTCTCGAGTGGAGACGGGTATGTCGGGGAACTTCTTGAGTTGCAGCAAGGGTGTGAAGGACCCTTTGGAAGTTCCAGAGGTTAAGGTGTGAATTAGCCTCGAGACGCCTCAGCGGAAATGGGCCTCATCTCGCCTGGAGGGGAGAACCTCCTGGATTTTCTCGAGTTGCGGCAGGTGCTCTCGACTTACGACGGGACCTCAGGGACCCGCTCTGGTGGCCTCAGGAAAGGCCAGTCCCCATGCGAGTTGCTCGGGGCCTCTCGGGATTCCTCTCCCGTCGATGCGGCGGGCCTAAGACCTTGTGTGGAGTCAGTGCCGGAACCTGAGGATTCCTCTCCAGTGCTGACATGGATCTTGGGGTACTTCTGGAGTCTCCCCAGGGGAGTCAGTCCTCGTCTCGAGTGGGGGCATGCACGTGCGCTTTCCTCCCGAGCTGTAGCAGCAGTGTCACGCTTCCCTTCGCGTGGGATCAAGGGATCTGTGGCATTCCCTCGAGGCTTTCCCACGAGGCTTTCCCACGAGGCTTTCCCACAGGGCTGTCCCACGTGCCACCGTTGTGTGAGTCGATCCTCGGCTTTGAAAGTCGAGGCAGTCCAGGGAAACAGGTTTCCCTGGAATGGACTGGAGACATCTGGGGGACTCTGGGGATGGTGGCATGACCCTGGAGTTCCTCTCGCCTTTCCTGTGGAGAGCGCCTCCTCTTGAGATGCGACGGGAACGCCGGGAATTCTGTCCCGACCACGCAGGGAAAGGATCCCTCCTTTCGAGCTATGAGGCGGAAAAGGGGCTCCTCTGGATGTGGACGGGATTCTCGTGCTTCCTCTCGAGTGGAGACGAGTATGTCGGGGAACTTCTTGAGGTGCAGCAAGGGTGTGAAGGACCCTCTGGAAGTTCCAGAGGTTAGGTGTGATTAGCCTCGAGACGCCTCAGCGGAAATGGGCCTCATCTCGCCTGGACGGGAGAACCTCCTGGATTTTCTCGAGTTTGCGGCAGGTGCTTTCGAGTTATGACGGGGACCTCAGGGACCCGGCTCTGGTGGCCTCAGGAAAGTCCAGTCCCCATGCGAGTTGCTCGGGGTGTCTCCGGATATTCTCCCATCGATGACGGGCACTAAGACCATGTGTGGTGTCGGTGCCGGAACCTGAGGATTCCTCTCCAGTGCTGACATGGATCTTGGGGTACTTCTGGAGTCTCCCCAGGGGAGTCAGTCCTCGTCTCGAGTGGGGGCATGCACGTGCGCTTTCCTCCCGAGCTGTAGAAGCAGTGTCAAGCTTCCCTTCGCGTGGATCAAGGGATCTGTGGCTTTCCCTCGAGGCTTTCCCACTAGGCTATCCCGCGAGGCTTTTCCCACAGGGCTGTCCCACTTGCCTCCGTGGTGTGAGTCGATCCTCAGCTTGAATGTCGAGGCAGTGCAGGGAAAACAGGTTTCCCTGGATTGGACTGAGACATCTGGGGGACTCTGGGAATGGTGGCACGACCCTGGAGTTCCTCTCGCCTTTCCTGAGGAGCGCGCCTCCTCTTGAGATGAGATGGGAACGCCGGGAATTCTTTGCCGACCACGCAGGGAAAGGATCCCTCCTCTCGAGCTAGGAGGCGGAAACGGGGCTCCTCTGGATGTGGGCGAGACTCTCGTGCTTCATCTCGAGTGGAGACGGGAATGTCGGGGAACTTCTTGAGTTGCAGCAAGGGTGTGAAGGACCCTTTGGAAGTTCAAGAGGTTAGGTGTGATTACTCTCGAGACGCCTCAGCGGAAATGGGCCTCATCTCGCTTGGAGGGGAGAACCTCCTGGATTTTCTCGAGTTGACGGCAGGTGCTCTCGACTTAACGACGGGGACCTCAGGGACCCGCTCTGGTGGCCTCAGGAAAGGCCAGTCCCCATGCAAGTTGCTCGGGGGCCACTCGGGATTCCTCTCCCGTCGATGCCGGGGCCTAAGACCTTGTGTGGAGTCGGTGCCGGAACCTGAGGATTCCTCTCCAGTGCTGACATGGATCTTGGGTACTTCTGGAGTCTCCCCAGGGGAGTCAGTCCTCGTCTCGAGTGGGGGCATGCACGTGCCGTTCCTCCCGAGCTGTAGCAGCAGTGTCACGCTTCCCTTCGCGTGGATCAAAGGATCTGTGGATTTCCCTCGAGGCTTTCCCACGAGGCTTTCCCACGAGGCTTTCCCACAGGGCTGTCCCACGTGCCACCGTGGTGTGAGTCGATCCTCGGCTTGAAAGTCGAGGCAGTGCAGGGAATACAGGTATCCCTGGAATGGACTGAGACATCTGGGGTCTCTGGGAATGGTGACACGACCCTGGAGTTCCTCTCGCCTTTCTTGTGGAGAGCGCATCCACTTGGCATGCGACGGGAACGCCGGGAATTCTTTCCCGACCACTCAGGGAAAGGATCACTTCTCTCGAGCTAGCAGGGGGAAACGGGGCTCCTCTGGATGTGGGCGGGACTCTAGTGCTTCCTCTCGAGTGGAGACGGGTATGTCGGGGAACTTCTTGAGTTGCAGCAAGGGTGTGAAGGACCCTTTGGACCTTCCAGAGGTTAAGTGCGAATAGCCTCGAGACGCCTCAGCGGAAATGGGCCTCATCTCGCCTGGAGGGGAGAACCTCCTGGATTTTCTCGATTTGCTGCAGGTGCTCTTGACTTACGACGGGACCTCAGGGACCCGCTCTGCTGGCCTCAGGAAAGGCCAGTCCCCATGCGAGTTGCTCCGGGGCCTCTCGGGATTCCTCTCCAGTCGATGCTGGGGCCTGAGACCTTGTCTGGATACAGTTCCGGAACCTGAGGATTCCTCTCCAGTGCTGACATGGATCTTAGGGTACTTCTGGAATCTCCCCAGGGGAGTCAGTCCTCGTCTCGAGTGGGGGCATGCACGTGCGCTTTCCTCCCGAGCTGTAGCAGCAGTGTCACGCTTCCCTTCGCGGGGAACAAGGGATCTGTGGCATTCCCTCGAGGCTTTCCCACGAGGCTTTCCCACGAGGCTTTCCTGCAGGGCTGTCCCACGTGCCACCGTGGTGTGAGTCGATCCTCGGCTTTAAGTCGAGGCAGTCCAGGGAAACAGGTTTCCCTGGAATGGACTGAGACATCTGGGGGACTCTGGGAGTGGTGGCATGACCCTGGAGTTCCTCTGGCCTTTCCTGTGGAGAGCGCCTCCTCTTGAGATGCGACGGGAACGCCGGGAATTCTTTCCCGACCACGCAGGGAAAGGATCCCTCCTCTCGAGCTAGGAAGCGGAAAAGGGGCTCCTAAGGATGAGGGCGGGACTCTCGAGCTTCCTCTCGAGTGGAGACGGGTATGTCGGGGAACTTCTTGAGTTGCAGCAAGGGTGTGAAGGACCCTTTGAAAGTTCCAGAGATTAGGTGTGATAAGCCTCGAGACTCCTCAGCGGAAATGGGCCTCATCTCGCCTTGGAGGGGATAACCTCCTGGATTTTCTCGAGTTGCCGCAGGTGCTCTCGGCTTACGACGGGGACCTCAGGGACCCGCTCTAGTGCCCTCAGGAAAGGCCCGTCCCCATGCGAGTTGCTCGTGCGCCTCTAGCGATTCCTCTCCCGTCTATGCCGGGGCCTGAGACCTTGTGTGGAGTCGGTGCCGGAACCTGAGGATTCCTCTCCAGTTCTGACATGGATCTTGGGGTACTTCTGGAGTCTCCCAGGGGAGTCAGTCCTCGTCGCGAGTGTGGCGTGCCCGTGCGCTTTCCTCCCGAGCTATAGCAGCAGTGTCACGCTTCCCTTTGCGTGGATCCAGGGATCTGTGGCTTTCTCTGTAGGCTTTCCCAAAAGGCTTTCCCACTAGGCTTTTCACAGGGCTGTCCCACGTGCCACCGAGGTCTGAGTCGATCCTCGGCTTGAAAGTCGAGGCATTGCGGGGAAAAGAGGTTTCCCTGGAATCGACTGAGACATCTGGGGGCTCTGGGAATGGTGGCACGACCCTGAGTTCCTCTCGCCTTTCCTGTGGAGAGCGCCTCCTTCTTGAGATGCGACGGGAACGCCGGAAATTCTTTCCCGAGCACGCAGGGAAAGGATCCCTCCTCTCGAGCTATGAGGCTGAAACGGGGCTCTCTGGTTGTGGGCGGGACTCTCGTGCTTCCTTTCGAGTGGAAACGGGTATGTCGGGGAACTTCTTGAGTTGCAGCAAGGGTGTGAAGGGCCCTTTGGAAGTTCCAGAGGTTAGGTGTGATTAACCTCGAGATGCCTCAGCGCAAATGGGTCTCATCTCGCCTGGAGGGGAGAACCTCCTGGATTTTCTCGAGTTGCGCCAGGTGCTCTCAACTTACGACGGGGACCTCAGGGACCCGCTTTGGTGGTCCTCAGGAAAGGCCAGTCACCATGCGAGTTGCTCGGAAGCCTCTCGTGATGTCTCTCCCTCTCCAGTGCTGTCTTGGATCTTGACTGGCCTTTCCTGAGGCCACCAGAGCGGGTCCCTGCGGTCCCCGTCGTAAGTCGAGAGCACCTGCCGCAACTCGAGAAAATCAAGGATGTTCTCCCCTCCAGGCAAAATGAAGCCTATTTCCGCTGACACATCTCAAGGCTAAGCACACTTAAACTCTGGAACTTCCAAAGGGTCCTTCACACCCTTGCTGCAAATCAAGAAGTTCCCCGACATACCCGTCTCCACTCAAGAGGAAGCACGATAGTTCCGCCCACATCCAGAGGAGCCCCGTTTCCGCCTCATAGCTCGAGAGGAGGGATCCTTTCCCTGGGAGGTCGGGAAAGAATTCCCGGCGTTCCCGTCCCATCTCAAGAGGAGGCGCTCTTCACAGGAAAGGCGAGAGGAACTCCAGGGACATGCCACCATTCTCCGAGTCCCCCAGATGTCTCAGTCCATTCCAGGGAAACCTGTTTCCCCGCTCTGACTCGACTTTCAAGCCGAGGATCGACTCACACCACTGTGGCACGTGGGACAGCCCTGTGGCAAAGCCTCGTGGGAAAGCCTCGTGGGAAAGCCTCGAGGGAAAGCCGCAGATCCCTTGATCCACGCGAAGGGAAGCGCGACACTGCTGCTACAGCTGGGGAGGAAAGCGCACGTGCATGCCCTCAACCGAGACGAGGACTGACTCCCCTGGGGAGACTCCAGCAGTACACCAAGATCCATGTCAGCACTGGAGAGGAATCCTCAGGTTACAGCACCGACTCTACGTAAGGTCTGAGGCCCCGGCATCGACGGGAGAGGAATCCGGAGAGTGCCCCGAGCAACTCGCATGGGGACTGGAATTTCCTGAGGCCACCAGAGCGGGTCCCTGAGGTCCCCATCGTAAGTCGAGAGCACCTGCAGCAACTCTAGAATATCCAGGAGTTTCTCCCCTCCAGGCGAGATGAGGCCCATTTCCATTGAGGCATCTCGGGGCTAATCACACCTAACCTCTAGAACTGCCAAAGGGTCCTTCTCACCCTTGCTGCAACTCAAGAAGTTCCCCAACCTGCCCGTCTCCACTCGAGAGGAAGCACGAGAGTCTCTCCCACATGAGGAGGAGCCCCGTTTCCACCTCATAGCTGGAAAGAAGGGATGCCTTTCCCTGCGTGGTCGGGAAAGAATTTCCGGCATTCCCGTCGCATCTCAAGAGTAGGCGCTCTCCACAGAAAAGGCGAGAGGAACTCCAGGGTCGTGCCACCATTCCCAGATTCCCTCAGATGTCTCAGTCCATTCCAGGGAAACTTGTTTTCCCTGCACTGCCTCGACTTTCAAGCCGAGGATCAACTCACACCACGGTGGCACGTGGGACAGCCCTGTGGGAAAGCCTCGTGGAAAAGCCTCGAGGGAAAGCCTTCAGGGAAAGCCACTGATACCATGATCCAATCGCCAAGAAGTGTGACACTGCTGCTACAGCTCGGGAGGAAAGCGCACGTGCATGCCCCCACTCGAGACGAGGACTGACTCCCCTGGGGAGACTTCAGAAGTACCCCAAGATCCATGTCAGCACTGTTAGGAAACCTCAGGTTCCGGCACCGACTCCACACAAAGTCTTAGGCCCCGGCATCGACGGGAGAGGAATCCCGAGAGGCCCCCGAGCAACTTGCATGGGGACTGGTCCTTTCCTGAGTCCACCAGAGCGGGTCCCTGAGGTCCCTGTCGTAAGTCGAGAGCACCTGCCGCAACTCGAGAAAATTCAGGAGGTTCTCCCCTCCAGGCGAGATGAGGCCCATTTCCACTGAGGCATCTCGACGCTAATCACACCTAACCTCTGGAACTTGCAAAGCGTCCTTCACACCCTTCCTGCAACTCAAGAAGTTCCCCGACATACCCGTCGACACTCGAGAGGAAGTACGAGAGTCCCGCCCACATCCAGAGGAGCCCCGTTTCCGCCTCCTAGCTCGAGAGGAGGGATCCTTTCCCTGCTTGGTGGGGAAAGAATTTCCGGCGTTCCCGTTGCATCTCAAGAGGTGGTGCTCTCCACAGGAAAGGCGAGAGGAAGTCCAGGGTCGTGACACCATTCCCAGAGTCCCCCAGATGTCTCAGTCCATTCCAGGGAAACCTGTTTTCCCTGCACTGCCTCGACTTTCAAGCCCAGGGTCGACTTTCACCACGGTGGCACGTGGGACAGCCCTGTGGGAAAGCCTCGTGGGAAAGTCTCGTGGGAAAGCCTCGAGGGAAAGCCACAGATCCCTTGATCCACGCGAAGGGAAGCGTGACACTGCTGCTACAGCTCGGGAGGAAAGCACACGTGCATGCCCCCACTCGAGACGAGGACTGACTCCCCTGGGGAGACTCCAGAAGTACCCCAAGATCCATGTCAGCACTGGAGAGGAATCCTCTGGTTCTGGCACCGACTCCAAACAAGGTCTTAGGCCCAGGCATCGACGGGAGAGGAAACCTGAGAGGCCACCGTGCAACTCGCATGGGGACTGGCATTTCCTCAGGCCAACAGAGCGGTTCCCTGAGGTCCCCGTCATAGGTCGAGAGCACCTGCCGCAACTTGAGAAAATCCAGGTGGTTGTCCCTTCCAGGAGAGATGGGCCCATTTCCGCTGGGGCGTCTCGAGGCTAATCACACCTAAGCTCTGGAATTTCCAAAGGGTCCTTCACACCCTTGCTGCAACTCAAGAAGTTCCACGACATACCCGTCTCCACTCGAGAGGAGGCACGAGAGTCCCGCCCACATCCAGAGGAGCCCCGTTTCCGACTCATAGCTCGAGAGGAGGGATCCTTTCCCAGCGTGATAGCGAAAGAATTCTCGGGAGTCACTCTCCACAGGAAAGGCGAGAGGAACTCCCTGTCATGCCACCATTCCCAGAGTCCCCCAGATGTCTCAGTCAATTCCAGGAAATCCTGTTTTCCCTGCACTGCCTCGACTTTCAAGCTGGGGATCAACTCACACCATGGTGGTACGTGGGACAGCCCTGTGGGAAAGCCTCGTGAGAAAGCCTCGAGGGAAAGCCACAGATCCCTTGATTCACGCGAAGGGAAGCGTGACACTGCTGCTACAGCTCGGGAGGAAAGCGCACGTGCATGCCCCCACTCGAGACGAGGACTGACTTCCCTCGGGAGACTCCAGTAGTACCCCAAGATCCATGTCAGCACTGGAGAGGAATCCTCAGGTTCCGGCACCGACTCCGTACAAGGTCTCAGACCCCGGCATCAACGGGAGAGGAATCCCAAGAGGCCATCGAACAACTCGCATGGAGCCTGGCCTTTCCTCAGGACACCGGAGAGGGTTCCTGAGGTCCCCGTCGTAATTCTAGAGCACCTGCCACACTCGAGAAAATCCAGGAAGTTCTCCCCTCCAGGCGAGATGAGGCCCATTTCCGCTGAGGCGTCTCGAGGCTAATAACACCTAACCTCTGGAACTTCCAAAGAGTCTTTCACAGTCATGCTGCAACTCAAGAAGTTCCCCGACATACCCGTCTCCACTCAAGAGGAAGCACGAGTGTCCCGGCCACATCCAGAGGAGCTCCGTTTCCGGCTCGTAGCTCGAGATGAGCGATCCTTTCCCTGATTGGTCGGGAAAGAATTCCCGGCATTCCCATCGCATCTCAAGAGGAGGCGCTCTCCAAAGGAAAGGGGAGAGGAACTGCAGGGTCGTGCCACCATTCCGAGACTCACCCAGATGTCTCAGTCCATTCCACAGGAACCTGTTTTCCCTGCACTGCCTTGGCCTTCATGCCGAGGATCGACTCACACCACCGTCACACGTGGGACAGACCTGTTGGAAAGCCTAGTGGGAAAGACTCGAGGGAAAGCCACAGATCCCTTGGTCCAGGCATGGGGAAGCGTGACACTGCTGCTACAGCATGGGAGGAAAGGGCACGCTCATGCCCCCACTCGAGACGAGGCCTGACTCCCTTGTGGAGACTCGAGAAGTACCACAAAATCCATGTCAGCACTGGAGAGGAATCCTCAGCTTCCGGCCCCGACTCCACACAAGGTCTTAGGCCCCGGCATCGACGGGAGAGGAATCACGAGAGGCCCCCTAGCAACACGCATGATGACTGGCGTTTCCTGCGGCCGCCAGAGCGGGTCCCTGAAGTCCCCGTCGTAACTCGAGAGCACCTGCTGAAACTCGGGAATATCCAGGAGCCTCTCCATTCCAGGCGACATGAGGCCCATTTCCGCTGAGGCATCTCGAGACTAACCACACCTAACCTCTGGAACTTCCAAAGGGTCCTTCACACCCTTGCTGCAACTCAAGAAGTTCCCCGACATACCCGTTCCTCTTCACATTCAGCCATAATGGTGGTGTCATCTGCATATCTAAGTTTATTGATATTTCTACCGGCAATCTTGATTCCAGCTCATGTATCTTCCATCCCAGCATTTTTCATGATGTACTCTGCATAGAAGTTAAATAAACAGGGGTGACAATATACAGCCTTTGCATACTCCTTTTCCTTTTTGGAACCAGTCTGTTGTTCCATGTCCTACTCTAACTGTTGCTTCCTGACCTTCATCCAGATTTCTCAAGAGGCAGGTTAGGTGGTCTGGTATTCCCATCTCTTTCAGAATTGTGGCTAAAACAACAGTATAAGGACCTTTCCGATGTCAGGCCAAGGAATTGTGTTTCCAGTCATTGAGCCACACCTGATCACTGAGCACAAATTCATGAATCTGTTCCTCAAGGGGGAATGATATTCTTTTTTATACAAACTTAGTTACCTGATTTATTACCTTACCTAATTGTTCCATCTGCTGTGAAATCCCACCCCCTTACTTGTGGCAAATCTGCTAACACCTGCCTCACTGTGGGAGGGGGTCTCCCATAGAAAATTTCATAAGGACAACAACTATGGGAACGTGCAGTTACCCGTAATATGAGTAAGTCTGCCGGAAGCAAGCCCATCCATGTACAGTCAGTCTCTATGATCCATTTTGAAAGTGTCTCTTCAAGAGTTTGGTTGTTTCTTTCCACCATTCCAGAACACTGGGGCCTATATGCTGTATGTAATTTCCACTGATATTTAGAGCTTCACATACCTGTTAATTAACGCGGCTGCAAAGACAGGGCCATTGTCGGATTCTATACTGGTTGGAAACCCAAGTCTGGGAATTATTTCTCAAATCAGCGAGCTACTTCGTTTTCTTTTTCAGATCAGGTAGGGAAGGCCTCTGCCCAACCGGAGAAGGTACCTACTATTCTAGTAAGTTATGATAACAGGTGACTGCCTTTGCTTCCCCGAAGGACACTCGCTTTCCCTGTATCCTGAGAACTCCACGTCTCAGCCAGTTGGAAAAGCGCTTCTTGGAGGTCATTATTCAGGGGCAATTTCCCCTGGAGCCCGGGGCCATAGGGAGCGGCTCCACACTCCCAGGGAAAGGCAGAGCCACAGCCACACATCTGTCCCATCCCCTTTGCTCTGTAGGAGAGCTCTAGTGAGCCTAGGTCTGTCAGGAAAATTCTTGGCTCCTATGGGGACACATTCTATGTGTGAAACTGCATCCAGGACCTAGGGGCCACAGGGCGCCTGTTTCTCTCGGGGGCAGAGGGGTGGGGGGCCTGAAGCAGTGCGGCCCAGCAACAGCTTCCACATCCATCCAATTGCTCTTTTCTTACCTCTGATAGAACTAGCTTTGTTCCAGCCTTTGGCAATTTGGAGGCAAGCGGGCCCCACTTCCTCCCCAAGGAGGCATGGGACCTACTTTGAGTGGAAAGGCCCCTCACGGAGCTGAACCCAGGAAGGCACCCAGTCATGTCTGACACATTCCTGCATCCTGCTTCTTCATGAGCAATACCGCTATAAGCTAGGAATGTCTTTCCAAGGCTCAGAAAGGACAGGGGAGATGCATGGTGCTGCCTCTGGAATTTCGGTCCTCTGAGCAGACCTGGAGGTCTCCCCTTGAAGAAGCTAACCAGTTTCTTCCAAATACAGGCTTGCAAACACACACTGGGTGGCTGCCTCTTCTTCCCTGTAGGACGATCACTTTCCCCGCATCCTGTGAACTCTGCATCCCAGCCTGCTGGAAAAGCGCTTCTTGGAGGTCATTTTTCAGGGACAATTTTCCCTGGAGCCCGGGGCCATAGGGAGGGCCCCATGCTCGCTGGGAAAGGCAGAGTCACATCCACAGTCTGTTCTACCCCTTTTGCCCTGTAGGAGAGCTCTAGTGAGCCTAGGTCTGTCAGGAAAATTCTTGGCTCCTATGGGGACACACCCTGTGTGTTAACCTGCATATCGGACCTAGGGGCCACAGGGCGCCTGTTCCTCTCGGGGGGGACCCTGAAGTGGTGCGGCCCAGCAACAGCCTGAACATCCATCCGATTGCTCTTTTCTTCCTTCTGATAGAGCTAGCTTTGCTTCTCGCTTTGGCATTTCGGAAGCCAGGGGGAGCCCCACCGCTGTTGTCCTGGGGTCTATTGGAGGTACCGGGTCTATTGGACCCCAGCATGGCACTCGACCCCCTCAGACACACTCCCGCAGCCTCCTTCCCCATGGGCAGGACTGTTCTGACCTAGGAATGTGTTCCCAAGGCTCAGAAAATGCAGGGAGACACACGGCCCTGACTCTGGAACTGAGGCCGTTGGAGCAGGCCTGGAGGTCTGACGTCTGAGACGCCAAACACTTGCTGCAAGATACAGGTGTGAAAACACACTCTCTGGGGCTGCCTTTCCTTCCTCCAAGGAAGAGAGCTTTTCCAGTCTCCTCCGTGCTGAGTCATACAAGGCTGCAAAGGTCTGGCTTAGAGGGCATTTCTCAGCGGCAATGGCCCCTGAGGCCCTGCACCCAGGGAGGGATCCTACCCTCCCAGGGGAAGTCAAAGCAACCTCCAAACAGCTGTTCTCTCATGTTTCCTCTGCAGGAGGGAGCTAGTGAGCCCAGGTCTGTCTGGAACGTTCTTGGATCCTGCGGGGAAATCATCCTGGGAGCCCACCTGGATACCAGTCGTAGGGGCTAAAATTCGCATTTTCCTTCCTTGGAGCCCTAACGCAGTACAGCCTAGCAACTGCTTGAAAATCCATCCTGTTGCTGTTTTCTTCCCTCTGACAGAGCGAGCTTTGCTCCCCATTTTGGGATTTCAGAAGCAAGGTGGTGGCCTGCAACTCCTTGCCTGGGGTCCATTGGAGGTGCAAGGTGCCCTCGACCAGGTGACCCCAGCATGACACCTGGCCCCCTCAGACACACTCCCGCAGCCTGCTTCCCCATGGGCAGGACTGCTCTCACCTAGGAATGTGTTTGCAAGGCCAGGAAACTGCAGGGAGACACAAGACCCTGATTCTGGCATTGAGTCTGTTGGAACAGGCCTGCAGGTCTTCTGTCTAACAAGCCAAACACTTGCTGCAAGATACAGGCCTGAAAACACACTCTTGGGCTGCCTTTCCTTCCTCCAAGGAAGAGAGTTTTCTCAGACCTCCTGTGGGCTGAGAGCCACACAGGGCTGAAAAGCACTTGCTGGGAGATTCTTTTTCATTGGCCATGGCCCCTGAGGCCCTGTGCTCAGGGAGGGCTCCCTCCCTCCCAGGGAAAGTCAAAGGAAGCTCCAAACGGCTGTTCAATCATGTTTCTGAGAGAGTCATTGCCAAGGCAGGTTTCTAAGAAGTTCAAGGGTCCCCAAGGAGAGAGGGGTCTAGAATTCTCAAGGAGGAAGAAAGGACAAACTGTTTTCCCCTCTACATTCCTTAGGATTATATAACAATCATGCATCCTTCTTGAGGACGGTCTCTGGAAAAAACCTCCTGGCTAATCCTGTTATCTTAAAATGTCAATTATGGGAGTAGGTCTAGTGAGTCTTTACAACCTCCAGACATTCTTTTGTTCGTTGTCATAACTTATTGGAGAGTATATAACTCCATTACCAACACTAGCAAGGGGGTACGCTTTCTGCCCCTTGTGATGTCTCTGTCAGAAGCTTTCTCTATCTCCTTTATCCTTTAATAAAACTCTATTGCACAAAAGCTCTGAGCAATCAAGCCTCGTCTTGGGCCCTGGATTGAATTCTTCTCCTCCATAAGCCAAGAATCCCAGCATCTTTTCGTGGTTCAGCAACAATATTTCATTTCCTCTGCAGGAGAGAGCTAGTGAGCTTAGGTCTGTCTGGAACATTCTTGGATCCTGTGGGGAAAATATCCTGTGCACACATCTGGATACTGGGCCTAGAGGCCAAAATTTGCATTTCTTTCCCGGGGAGCCCTAACGTGGTGTGACTTAGCAACTGCTTGAAAATCCATCCCATTGCTGTTTTCCTCCTTCTGACAGAGCTAGCTTTGTTCCCTGCTTTGGGATATCTCAACCGAAGGGCCGGTCCATAGCTACTCGCCTGGGGCCCATTGGATGTGCAAGGTGCCCTCGACTAGGTGACCCTAGCATGGCACTCAGCCCGCTCAGACACACTCCCGAGGCTTCTTTCTCATGGGAAGCACTGCTCCAACCTAGGAATGTGTCTGCAATGCTTGGAAAGTGCAGTGAGACACACAGCCCTGACTCTGCAATTGAGGCCCTCAGAGCAAGCCTGCAGCTCTGATGTCTGAGAAGCAAAACACTTGCTGCAAAGAGAGGCCTGAAAACACACTCTCTGTGGATGACTTTCCTTCCTCTAAGGAAGATAGTTTTCCCAGTCTCCTGCTTCCTGAATGTCACACAGCTGGAATGCGCTTGCTTGGAGGTCGTGATTCAGTGGCAATGACCCCTGAGGCCCTTTGCCCAGGGAGGGCTCCCACACTCACAGGCAAATCAAAGCAACTTCCAAGTGAGTCAGCTCTTCACATCAAATGGCCACAGTATTGGAGTTTCAGGTTCAGTATTAGTCCTTCCAATGTATATTCAGACCTGATTTCCTTTAGGATGGAGTGGTTGCGTCTCCTTGTAATCTAAGCGACCTACAAGCATCTTCTCCAACACCACAGTTCAAAAGCATCCAATTTTCAGCTGTCACTTTCTTTATAGTACATCTTTCATATCCATCCATGACATATGGAAAAACCATAGCCTTGACTGGATGGATCTTTGTTGGCAAAGCAACGTCTCGGCTTTTTAATATGCTGTCTAGTTTGGTCATCACTTTTCTTCCAAGTCATAAATATGTTTTAAGTTCATGGAGGCAGCCATCACCTGCAGTGATTTCCAAGCCCCCCAAAATAGTCTGCTGCTGTTTCCAATGTTTTCCCATCTATTTGCCATGAAGTGATGAGACTGGATGCAATGATTTTAGTTTTCTGAATGCTGAGCTTTAAGCTAACTTTTTCACTCTCCTCTTTCACTTTCATCAGGAGACTCTTTAGTTCTTATACACTTTCTGCCATAAGGGTGGTGTCGTCTGCATATCTGAGATTCTTGATATTTCTCCCAGCAATCTGGATTCCAGCGTGTGCTTCCTCCAGCCCAGTGTTTCTCATGATGTACTCTGCATATAAGTTAAATAAGCAGGCTGACAATATACAGCCTTGACATATTCCTTTTCCTATTTAGAACCAGTCTGTTGTTCCATGTCCAGTTCGAACTGTTTCTTCCTGACCTGCATACAGGTTTCTCAAGAGACAGGTCAGGTGGTCTGGTATTCCCATCTCTTTCAGAATTTTTCCCAGTTTATTGTGATCCACACAGTCAAAGGCTTTGGCATAGTCAATAAAGCAGAAATAGATGTCTTTTTTTCTGGAACTCTCTTGCTTTTTCAATGATCCAGTGGATGTTGGCAGTTTGATCTCTGGTTTCTCTGCATTTTTTTAAATCCCTCTTGAACATTTGGAAGTTCACAGTTCATGTGAACTTGGAGAATTTTGAGCATTACTTTACTAGTGTGTGAGATGAGTGCAATTGTGCAGCAGCTTGAATATTCTTTGTCATTGCCTTTCTTTGGGATTGGAATGAAAACTGACCTAATGACTAGGTGTTTTCAATTGCATATGCTGAAAGAACTGGCTGTGCAGTTTTGAAGAAAAAAAAAATCATTTTAACCCATTTTCTCTGAAGTGCAAGGCATATCATGGCCATCCCTGAATCATAAAGTCACCTTTTCTTTATGTAGTCATAGTTTCATGCCTAAATTATAGGCCAACTCATGCTCAAATGGACTCTGATGTCAGGGGCAGATCAACTAATAAAAAGCTTGGATTGTCCCTCTGGAGGAAAGTGAGATCTTGGTCCCACAAGAAGAATCTGAAGGGTTAAGGGAACTTGCAAGAGTGGGGAAAGCTTAGTCCATCCTACATGTACCAAAATCTTAAATAAGGCTTATTTACTTTACCGAAGTAAAAAAACAGATGATGAAAACAATTATAAATCAATGAAAGGTAAAGAAACTCATAGTCTGTTATCAAAAATTGCATTCTAAGAAAACTTTGTTGCTCTTAACCTAGAGAGGAGACTAAATTCCATCTGGTACCAGCTTACCAGAAGACAAACAAACAAACAAACAAATTATCGGTAAGCTTAAAAAAAGTATATTCCATATATCTTGAAGTAGCAGTATTTCTGCAAAGGCATCAGTGTGAAACCATAGAGGACATGGTTAAAACCTGATTAAATAGAAATTGACAATGTAATCTGGTCACTGCTGCGACTTGAAATGCTTTAATATGATAACTGGAATTATAACTGACAGCATTTGACCAGGACATATCAGATTTTCACGGATGTCACATAATTTCTAGGATATCTATATTAGGAACTGAAGGAATCTTTGAACCTAGGAAAGAAAACAACAGTCTCAAAGGCCCTTGCTGAATCATCTATCAGCAAGGAATGTCTTTGCAAGGATCGCAAAGTGAAGGGAAAATACACCGACCTGCCTCTGCAACTTCGGTCCTCTGAGCAGATCTGGAGGTCTCCCTTTGTATAAGCTAACCTGTTCCTTCCAAATAGAGGTTTGCAACACAAAACAAGTGGCCGCCTATTCTTCCCCGAAGGAGGCTCTCTTTCCCCACATCCTGCGAACTCCCTTTCCCAGCCTCCTGGAAAAGCGCTTCTTGCAGTTCCTTTCAGAAAATCCTATGGACGGAGAAGCCTGGTAGGCTGCAGTCCGTGGGGTCGCTGAGGGTCGGACACGACTGAGCGACTGCACTTTCATTTTCACTTTCATGCATTGGAGAAGGCAATGGCAACCCACTTACTGTTCTTGCCTGGAGAATCCCAGGGACGGGGGAGCCTAGTGGGCTACCGTCTATGGCGTCGCACAGAGTCGAACACGACTGAAGCAACTTAACAGCAGCAGCAGCAGCAGTTCCTTTCTTAGGGGCAGTTATCCCTGAGATTGGGACCTGGAAAGGCAGAGCCACCTCCACACACACGTCTTTTTTGTCTCCTTTCCTCTGGAGGAGAGCTCTAGTGAGCCTAGGTCTGTCAGGAAAATTCTTGGCTTTGACAGGATCACACCCGGTGTGTGAACCTGCATACCTGACCTAGGGGCCACAGGGCACCTGTTTTGCTCGAGTGGGTCCTGGAGGGGTGCAGCATAGCAAGAGCTTAAAAATCCATCCAATTTGTCTTTTTTTTTTTTACCTCAGAGAGAACGAGTTTGCTCCACCTCCACCCTTTGGCAGTGTGGAGGGAAGAGGGTACCACCCTCTCCCAAAGGGGACATAGGGCCTACCAGGAGAGAAAGGCCCCTTGAGGAGCTGAGCCCAGGTAGGCAGCCAGTGATGTCAAGCACACTCCCGCTGCTTGCTTCTTCATGGGCACTCCCACGATCTGCTAGGAATGTCTTTGCAAGGATCTCAAAGGGAAGGGAAGATACATGGCCCTGTCTCTGGAACTTCAGTCCTCTGAGCAGATCTGGAGGTCTTGAGTTGTATAAGCAAACCTGTTCCTTCCAAATAGAGGCTTGCAAACACACCCCCGGTGGTTGCCTCTTCTTCCCCGAAGAAGTCTTTCTTTCCCCACATGCTGCGAACTCCCTGTCCCAACCTCCAAGAATAGCGCTTCTTGCCATTCCTTTCTTAGAGGCAGTTATCTCTGAGCCTGGGGCCGTAGGGAGTAGCCCCACACTCACAGGGAAAGGCAAAGACTCCTCCATACATCTCCTCTATCCCCTTTGCTCCGGAGGAGAGCTCTAGTGAGCCTAGGTCTTTCAGGAAAATTCTTGGCTTGGACAGGATCTCACCCTGTTTGTGAACCTGCATACCCAACCAGGGGCCACAGAGCACCTGTTTCAGTAAAGTGGGCCCTGAAAGGGTGCAGCCTAGCAAGAGCTTGAAAATCCATTCAATTGCTGTTTTTGTACCTCTGACAGAGCGAGCTTGGCTCCACCCTTTGGCAGTGAGGAGAAAAGAGGCATGACACCCTCCCCAAGGGGACATGGGGCCTACTTCGAGAGGAAGCTGCAACTCGAGAAAATCCAGGAGGTTCTCCCCTCCAGGCGAGATGAGGCCCATTTCCGCTGAGGCGTCTCGAGGCTAACCACAACTAACCTCTGGAACTTCGAAAGGGTCCTTCACACCCTTGCTGCAAGTCAAGAAGTTCTCCGACATACCCATCTCCACTCGAGAGGAAGGACGAGGGTCCCACCCACATCCAGCGGAGCCCCGTTTCCGCCTCGTAGCTCGAGAAGAGGGATCCTTTCCCTTCATCGTCGGGAAAGAATTCCCGGGCTTCCCGTCGCATCTCAAGAGGAGGCACTCTCCACAGGAAAGGCGAGAGGAACTCCAGGGCCTTGCCAGCATTCCAAGAGTCCCCCAGATGTCTCCGTCCATTCCAGAAGAACCTGCTTTCCCTTCACTGCCTCGACGTTCACGCCGAGGATAGACTCACACCACCGTGACATGTGGGACAGCCCTGTTCGAAAGCCTCATGGAAAGCCTTGATGCAAAGCGACTGATCCCTTGAACCACATGTCGGCACGCGTGACACTGCTGCCTACAGCTTGTGAGGAAATCGCAGGTGCATGCCCCCACACGAGATGAGGACTGACTCCCCTGGTGAGACTCCAGAAGTATGGAAAGATTCATTGTCAGCACTGGAGAGGCATCCTCAGGGTCTGGCCCCGACTCCACACATGGTCTTTAGGCCACCGGCATCGATGGGAGAGGAATCCCTATAGGCCCCATGGTAACTCGCATTGGGACTGGCCTTTCCTGAGGCCACCAGAGCGAGTCCCTGAGGTCCCCGTCGTAACTCGAGAGCACCTACCACAACTCGGTAAAATCCAGGAGGTTCTCCCCTCCAGGCGAGATGAGGCCCATTTCCGCTGAGGCGTCTCGAAGCTAATCACACCTAACCTCTGGAACTTCCAAAGGGTCCTTCACACCCTTGCTGCAACTCAAGAAGTTCCCCGACATACCCGTCTCCACTCGAGAGGAAGCACGAGAGTCCCGCCCACATCCAGAGGAGCCCCTTTTCTCCCTCATAGCTCGAGACG
>NW_017208203.1:0-4046 GCF_001704415.2 Capra hircus | reverse complement strand
TCTGGGGGACTCTGGGAATGGTGGCCCGACCCTGGAGTTCCTCTCACCTTTCCTGCGGAGAGAGCCTCCTCTTGAGATGCGACGGAACGCGGGGAATTCTTTCCCGACCACCAGGGAAAGGATCCCTCCTCTGGAGCTATGAGGCAGAAACGGGGCTCCTCTGGATGTGGCAGAACTCTCGTGCTTCCTCTCGAGTGGAGACGGGTATGTCGGGGAACTTCTTGAGTTGCAGCAAGGCTGTGAAGGACCCTTTGGAAGTTCCAGAGATTAGGGGTGATTAGCTTCCAGTCGCCTCAGCGGAAATGGCCTCATCTCGCCTGGAGGGGACAACCTCCTGGATTTTCTCGAATTTGCCGCAGGTGCTCTGACTTACGACGGGGACCACAGGACCCCCTCTGGTGGCCTCAGGAAAGGCCAGTCCCCATGCGAGTTGCTTGGGAGCCTTTCGGGATTTCTCTCCCGTCGATGCCGGGGCCTAAGACCTTGTGTGGAGTCGGTGCCGGAACCTGAGGATTCCTCTCCAGTGCTGACATGGACCTTGGGTTACTTCTGGAGTCTCCCCAGGGAGTCAGTCCTCGTCCGAGCAGGGGCATGCACGTGCGCTTTCCTCCCGAGCTGTAGCAGCAGTGCCACGTTCCCTTCGCGTGATCAAGGGATTTGTGCTTTCCTGGAAGCTTTCACACGAGGCTTTTGCACGAGGCTTTCCCACATGATTGTCCCACGTGCCACCGTGATGTGAGTCGATCCTCGGCTTGAATGTCGAGGCAGTGCAGGAAAAACAGGTATCCCTGGAATGGACTGAGACATCTGGGGACTCTGGAAAGGTGGCACGACCCTGGAGTTCCTCTCGCCTTTCCTGTGGAGAGCGCCTCCTCTTGAGATGCGACGGGAACGCCGGAATTTCTTTACGATGACGCAGGGAAAGGATCCCTCCTCTCGAGCTAGTAGGCAGAAACGGGGCCTCTGGATGTGGGCGGGACTCTCGTGCTTCCTCTCGAGTGGAAACGGTATGTAGTGGGAACATCTTGAGTTGCAGCCAGGTTGTGAAGCACCGTTTGGAAGTTCCAGAGTTTAGGTGTGATTAGCCTCGAGACGCCTCAGCAGAAATGGGCCTCATCTCGCCTGGAGGGGAGAACCTCCTGGATTTTCTCGAGATAGGGCAGTTGCTCTCGACTTACGACGGGGACCTCAACGACCCGCTCTGGGGCCTCAGAAAAGGCCACTCCCCATGCGAATTGCTCGGGGCCTCTCGGGATTCCTCTCCCGTCGATGCCGGGGCCTAAGACCTTGTGTGGAGTCAGTGCCGGAACCTGAGGTTTCCTCTGCAGTGCTGACATGGATCTTTGGGTACTTCTGGAGTCTCCCCAGGGGAGTCAGTCCTCGTCTCGAGTGGGGCATGCACCTGCGCTTTCTCCCTAGCTGTAGCAGAGTGTCATGCTCCAGTCCGCGTGGATCAAGGGATCTGTGGCTTTCCCTCGAGGCTTTCCCACGAGGCTTTCCAACAAGGCTTTTCCCACGAGGCTTTCCCACAGGGTCCCACGTGCCACCGTGCTGTTAGTCGATCCTCGGCTTGAAAGTCGAGGCAGTACAGGGAAAACAGGTCTCCCTGGAATGGACTGAGACATCTGGGGGACTCTGGGATTGGTGGCACGACCATGGAGTTCCTCTCGCCTTTCCTCTGGAGAGCGCGACCTTTTGAGATGCGTCGGGAACGCCGGGAAATCTTTCTCGACACGCAAGGAAAGGATCCCTCCTCTCGAGCTAGGAGGCGGAAACGGGGCTCCTCTGGATGTGAGCGGGACTCTCGTGCTTCCTCTCAAGTGGAGACGGGTATGTCGGGGAACTTCTTGAGTTGCAGCAAGGGTGTGAATGACCCTTTGGAAGTTCCAGGTTAGGTGTGATTAGCTCGAGACGCCTCAGCGGAAATGGGCCTCATCTCGCCTGGAGGGGAAAACCTCCTGGATTTTCTCGAGTTGCGGAAGGTGCTCTCGACTTACGACGGGGACCTCAGGGACCCGCTTTGGTGGCCTCAGGAAAGGCCAGTCCGCATGCGAGTTGCTCGGGGCCTCTCGGATTCCTCTCCCGTCGATGCCGGGGCCTAAGACCTTGTGTGGAGTCGGTGCCGGAACCAGAGGATTCCTGTCCAGTGCTGACATGGACTTGGGGTACTTCTGGAGTCTCCCAGGGGAGTCAGTCCTCGTCTCGAGTGGGGGCATGCACCGTGCGCTTTCCTCCCGAGCTGTAGCAGCAGTGTCGCGCTTCCCTTCGCGTGGATCAAGGGATCTGTGTCTTTCCTCAAGGCTTTCCCACGAGGCTTTCCCACAGGGCTGTCCCACGTGCCACCGTGGTGTAAGTCGATCCTCGGCTTGAAAGTCGAGGCAGTGCAGGGAAAAAGTTTTCCCTCTAATGGACTGAGACATCAGCGGCCTCTGGAATGGTGGCACGACCCTGGAGTTCCTCTCGCCTTTCCTGTGGAGAGCGCCTCCTCTTGAGATGCAACGGGAACGCCGGGAATATTTTCCCGACCACGGTGGGAAAGGATCCTCCTCTCGAGCTAGGAGGCGGAAACGGGGCTCCTCTGGATGTGGCGGGACTCTGGTGCTTCCTCTCGAGTGGAGACGGGTATGTCGGGGAACTTCTTGAGTTGCAGCAAGGGTGTGAAGGACCCTTTGGAAGTTCCAGATGTTAGATGTGATTAGCCTCGAGACGCCTCAGCCGAAATGGGCCTCATCTCGCCTGGAGGGAGAACCTCCTGGATTTTCTCGAGTTGCGGCAGGTGCCTCGACTTACGACGGGGACCTCAGGGACCCGCTCTGGTGGCCTCAGGAAAGGCCAGTCCCCATGCGAGTTGCTCGGGGCCTCTCGGGATTCCTCTCCCGTCGATGCCGGGGCCTAATAGCTTGTGTGGAGTCGGTGCCGGAACCTGAGGATTCCTCTCCAGTGCTAACATGGACTTGGAGTACTTCTGGAGTCTCCCCAGGGAGTCAGTCCTCGTCTCGAGTGGGGGCATGCACGTGCGCTTTCCTCCCGAGCTGTAGCAGCAGTGTCACGCTTCCCTACGCGTGGATCAAGGGATCTGTGGCTTTCCCTCGAGGCTTTCCACGAGGCTTTCCCACAGGGCTGTCCAACCTGCCATCGCGGTGTGTGTCGATCCTCGGCTTGAAAGTGGAGGCAGTGCAGGGAAACAGGTTTCCTTGGAATGGACTGAGACATCTGGGGGACTCTGGGAATGGGGCCTGATACTGGAGTTCCTCTCGCCTTTTACTGTGGAGAGCGCCTCCTCTTGAGATGAGACGGGAACGCTAGGAATTCTTTCAGGACCACGCAGGGAAAGGATCCCTCCTCTCGAGCTAGCAGGCGGAAACGGGGCCACTCTGGATACGGCGGGACGCTCGGTTCCTCTTGAGTGGAGACGGGTATGTCGGGGAACTTCTTGAGTTGCAGCAAGGGTGTGAAGGACCCTTTGGAAGTTCCAGAGTTTAAGTCTGATTACCCCCTAGTTGTCTCAGCCGAAATGGGCCTCATCTCGCCTGGAGGGGAGAACCTCCTGGATTTTCTCGACTTGCGGCAGGTGCTCTCGACTTACGACGAGGGCCTCAGGGACCCGCTCTGGTGGCCTCAGGAAAGTGCAGTCCCCATGCGAGTTTCTCCCGGGCCTCTCGGGATTCCTCTCCCGTCGATGCTGGGGCCTAAGACCTTGTGTAGACTCAGTGACAGAACCTGAGGATTCCTCTCCAGTGCCGACATGGATCTTGTGGTACTTCTGGAGTCTCCCCAGGGGGAGTCAGTCCTCGTCCCGTGTGGGGGCATGCACGTGCGCTTTCCTCCCGAGCTGTAGCAGCAGTGTCGCGCTTCCCTTCGCGTGGATCAAGGATCTGTGGCTTTCCCTGGAGGCTTTCCACGAGCTTTCCACGAGGCTTTCCACGAGCTTTCCACGAGCTTTCCCACAGGCTGTCCCACGTGCCACCGTGGTGTGAGTCCATCCTCGGCTTGAAAGTCGAGGCAGTGCAGGGGAAAACAGGTTTCCCTGGAAGGGACTGAGACAT
>NW_017208202.1:0-4047 GCF_001704415.2 Capra hircus | reverse complement strand
GAGACTCCAGAAGTACCCCAAGATCCATGTTAGCACTGGAGAGGAATCCTCAGGTTCCGGCACGGACTCCACACAAGCTATTAGGCCCCGGCATCGACGGAGAGGAATCCCGAGAGGCCCCCAGCAACTCGCATGGGGACTGGCCTTTCCTGAGGCCACCAGAGCGGGTCCCTGAGGTCCCCGTCGTAAGTCGAGGGCACCTGCCGCAACTCGAGAAAATCCAGGAGGTTCTCCCCTCCAGGCGAGATGAGGCCCATTTCGCTGAGGCGTCTCGAGGCTAATCACATCTAACATCTGGAACTTCCAAAGGGTCTTCACACCCTTGCTGCAACTCAAGAAGTTCCCCGACATACCCGTCTCCACTCGAGAGGAAGCACCAGAGTCCCGCCCACATCCAAAGGAGCCCCGTTTCCGCCTCCTAGCTCGAGAGGAGGGATCCTTTCCACCGTCGTCGGGAAAATATTCCCGGCGTTCCCGTTGCTCTCAAGAAGGCGCTCTCCACAGGAAAGGCAAGAGGAATCCAGGGTCGTGCCCACCATTCCCAGAGCCGCTGGATGTCTCAGTCAATTAGGGGGAAAACTTTTTTCCCTGCACTGCCTCGACTTTCAAGCCCGAGGATCGACTCACACCACGGTGGCACGTGGGACAGCCCTGTGGGAAAGCCTCGTGGGAAAGCCTTGAGGGAAAGACACAGATCCTTGATCCACGCGAAGGGAAGCGCGACACTGCTGCTACAGCTCGGGAGGAAAGCGCACGTGCATGCCCCCACTCGAGACGAGGACTGACTCCCTGGGGAGACTCCAGAAGTACCCCAAGATCCATGTCAGCACTGGAGAGGAATCCTCTGGTTCCGGCACCGACTCCACACAAGGTCTTAGGCCCCGCATCGACGGGAGAGGAATCCCGAGAGGCCCCGAGCAACTCGCATGCGGACTGGCCTTTCCTGAGGCCACCCAGAGCGGGTCCCTGAGGTCCCCGTCGTAAGTCGAGAGCACCTTCCGCAACTCGAGAAAATCCAGGAGGTTTTCCCCTCCAGGCGAGATGAGGCCATTTCCGCTGAGGCGTCTCGAGGCTAATCACACCTAACCTCTGGAACTTCCAAAGGGTCATTCACACCCTTGCTGCAACTCAAGAAGTTCCCCGACATACCCGTCTCCACTTGAGAGGAAGCACGAGAGTCCCGCTCACATCCAGAGGAGCCCGTTTCCGCCTCCTAGCTCGAGAGGAGGGATCCTTTCCTTGCCTGGTCGAGAAAGATTTCCCGGCGTTCCCGACGCATCTCAAGAGTCTCTCCAGAGGAAAGGCGAGAGGAACTCCATGGTCGTGCCGCCAATCCCAGAGTCCCCCAGATGTCTCAGTCCATTCCAGGGAAACCTGTTTTCCCTGCACTGCCTCGACTTTCAAGCCGAGGATCGACTAACACCACGGTGGCACGTGGACAGCCCTGTGGGAAAGCCTCGTGGGAAAGCCTTGTTGGAAAGCCTCGTGGAAGCCTCGAGGGAAAGCCACTGATCCCTTGATCCAGGCGACTGGAGCATGACACTGCTGCTACAGCTCGGGAGGAAAGCGCAGGTGCATGCCCCCACTCGAGACGAGGACTGACTCCCTGGGGAGACTCCAGAAGTACCCCAAGATCCATGTCAGCACTGGAGAGGAATCCTCAGGTTCCGGCACCGACTCCCCACAAGGTCTTAGGCCCAGCATCGACGGGAGAGGAATCCCGAGAGGCCCCGAGCAACTTGCATGGGGACTGGCCTTTTCTGAGGCCACCAGAGCGGGTCCTGAGGTCCCCGTCGTAAGTCGAGAGCAACTGCCGCAACTCGAGAAAATCCAGGAGGTTCTCCCCTCCAGGTGAGATGAGGCCCATTTCCGCTGAGGCGTCTCGAGGCTAATCACACCTAACCTCTGGAACTTCCAAAGGGTCCTTCACACTCTTGCTGCAACTCAAGAAGTTCCCCGACTTACCCGTCTCCACTCGAGAGGAAGCACGAGAGTCCCGCCCACATCCAGAAGAGACCCGTTTCTGTCTCCTAGCTCGAGAGGAGGGATTCTTTCCCTGCGTGTTCGGGAAAGAATTCCCGGCGTTCCCGTCGCATCACAAGAGGAGACGCTCTCCACAGGAAAGGCGAGAGGAACCCCAGGGTCGTGCCACCATTCCCAGAGTCCCCCAGATGTCTCAGTCCATTCCAGGGAAACCATTTTTCCCTGCAATGTCTCGACTTTCAAGCCGAGGATCCACTCACACCACGGTGGCACGTGGGACAGCCCTGTGGGAAAGCCCCGTGGGAAAGCCTCGTGGGAAAGACACAGATCCCTTGATCCACGGAAGGGAAGCGTGACACTTCTGCTAGAGCTGAGGAGGAAAGCGCACGTGCATGCCCCCACTCGAGACGAGGACTGACTCCCTTGGGGAGACTCCAGAAGTACACCAAGATCCATGTCAGCACTGGAGAGGAATCCTCAGGTTCCGCAACCGACTCCACACAAGGTCTTAGGCCCGGCATCGATGGGAGAGGAATCCCGAGAGTCCACCGAGCAACTAGCATGGGGACTGGTCTTTCCTGAGGCCACCAGAGCGGGTCCCTGAGGTCCCCGTCGTAAGTCGAGAGCACCTGCCGAAACTCGAGAAAATCCAGGAGGTTCTCCTCTCCAGGCGAAATGAGGCCCATTTCCGCTGAGGCGTCTCGAGGCTAATCACACCTAACCTCTGGAACTTCCAAAGGGTACTTCACACGCTTGCTGCAACTCAAGAAGTTCCCCCACATACCCATCTCCACACGAGAGGAAGCACGAGAGTCCCGCCCACATCCAGAGGAGCCCCGTTTTTCGCCTCTTGCTCAGGAGGGATCCTTTCCCTGCGTGGTCGGGAAAGAATTCCCGGCGTTCCCGTCCATCTCAAGAGGAGGCGCTCTCCACAGGAAAGGCGAGAGGAACTCCAGGGTCGTGCCACCATTCCCAGAGTCCCCCAGATGTCTAGGTCCATTCCAGGGAAACCTGTTTTCCCTGCACTGACTCAACTTTCAAGCCGAGGATCGACTCACACCACGGTGGCACGTGGGACAGCCCTGTAGGAAAGCCTCGAGGGAAAGCCTCGTGGGAAAGCATCGAGGGAAAGCCACAGATCCCATGATCCACGGGAAGGGAATCGTGACACTGTGGCTACAGCTCGGTAGGAAAGCGCACGTGCATGCCCCCACTCGAGACGAGGACTGACTGCTCTGGGGAGACTCCAGAAGTACCCCAAGATCCATGTCAGCACTGGAGAGGAATCCTCAGGTTCCGGCAGCGACTCCACACAAGGTCTTAGGCCCCGGCATCGACGGACGAGGAATCCGAGAGGCCCCTGAGCAACTCGCATGGGGACTGGGCTTTCCTGAGGCCACCAGAGCGGGTCCCGGAGGTCCCCGTCGTAAGTCGAGAGCACCTGCTGCAACTCGAGAAAATCCTAGATGTTCTCCCCTCCAGGCGACATGAGGCCCATTTCCCCTGAAGCGTCTCGAGGCTAATCACACCTAACCTCTGGAACTTCCAAAGGGTCCTTCACACCCTTGCTGCAAATCAAGAAGTTCCCTGACATACCCGTCTCCACTCGAGAGGAGTCACGAGAGTCCCGCTCACATCCAGAGGAGCCCCGTTTCCGCCTCCTAGCTCGAGAGGAGAGATCCTTTCCCTGCGTGGTCGGAAAAGAATTCCGGCGTCCCGTCGCATCTCAAGAGGAGGCGCTCTCCACAGGAAAGGCGAGAGGAACTCCAGGTTCGTGCCACCATTCCAGAGTCCCCCAGATGTCTCAGTCCATTCCAGGGAAACATGTTTTTCCCTGCCCTGACTCGACTTTTAAGCCGAGGATCGACTCACACCACGGTGGCACGTGGGACAACCCTGTGGGAAAGCTCGTGGGAAAGCCACAGATCCCTTGATCCACGCGAAGGGAAGCGTGACACTGCTGCTACAGCTCGGGAGGAAAGCGCACATGCATGCCCCCACACCAGACGAGGACTGACTCCCCTGGGGAGACTCCAGAAGTACCCCAAGATCCATGTCAGCACT
>NW_017208201.1:0-4048 GCF_001704415.2 Capra hircus | reverse complement strand
TTTCCTGAGGCCACCAGAGAGCGGTCAGTGAGGTCCCCGTCGTAAATCGAGAGCAACGGCGCAACCCAAGAAAATCCAGGAGGTTCTCCCCTCCAGGCAGATGAGGAACATTTCACCTGAGGCGTCTCGAGGCTAATCACACCTAACCTCTGGAACTCCAAAGGGTCCTTCACACTTTTGCTGCAACTTAAGAAGTTCCCGACATACCCGGCTCCACTCGAGAGGAAGCACGAGAGTCCCGCCCACATCCAGAGGAGTCCCGTTTCTATCTCATAGCTCGAGAGGAGGGATACTTTCCCTGCGTGGTCGGGAAAGAATTGCCGGCGTTCCCGTCGCATCTCAAGAGGAGGCTCTCTCCACAGGAAAGGCGAGAGTAACTCCAGGGTCGTGCCACCATTCCCACAGTCCCCCAGATGTCTCAGTCTATTCCAGGGAAAAACCTGTTTTCCCTGCACTGCCTCGACTTTCAAGCGAGGATCGACTCACACCACGGTGGCACTTGGGACAGCCCTGTGGGAAAGCCTCGTGCGAAAGCCTCATGGGAAAGCCTCGAGCGAAAGTCACAGACCCCTTGATCCACGCGAAGGGAAGCGTGACACTGTGCTACAGCTCCGGAGGAAAGCGCCCGTGCAAGCCCTCACTCGAGACGAGGACTGATTTCCCTGGGGAGACTCCAGAAGTACCCCAAGATCCATGTCGGCACTGGAGAGGAATCCTCAGGTTCCGGCACTGACTCCACACAAGGTCTTAGGACCCAGCATCGACGGGAGTGGAATCCCGAGAAGGCCGCGAGCAACTCGCATGGGACTGGCCTTTCCTGAGGCCACCAGAGCGGGACTCTGAGGTCCCCGTCGTAAGTCGAGAGCACCTGCCCCGCAACTCGAGAAAATCCAGGAGGTTCTCCCCTCCAGGCGAGATGAGGCGCATTTTGTGCTGAGGCGTCTCAGGTAATCAGACCTAACCTCTGCAACTTCCAAAGGGTCCTTCACAACCTTGCTGCAACTCAAGAAGTTGCCCGACATACCCGTCTGCACTCGAGAGAAGCACGAGAGTCCCGCCCACATCCAGAGGAGCCCCGTTTCCGCCGCCTAGCTCGAGAGGAGGGATCCTTTTACTGCGTGGTCGGGAAAGAATTCCTGCCATTTCCGTCGCATCTCAAGAGGAGGTACTCTTCACAGGAAAGGTGAGAGAACTTCAGGGACGTGCCACCATTCCCAGAGTCCCCCAAATGTCTCAGTCCATTCCAGGGAAACCTGTTTTCCCTGCACTGCCTCGACTTTCAAGCCGAGGATCGACTCACACCACGGTGTCACTTGGGACAGCCCTGTGGGAAAGCCTGATGGAAAGCCTCGTGGGTAAGCCTCGAGGGAAAGACAAGATCCCTTGATCACGCGAAGGGAAGCGTGACACTGCTGCTACAGCTCGGGAGGAAAGCGCACGTGCATGCCCCACTGAAGACGAGGACTGACTGCCCTGGGGAGACTCCAGAAGTACCCCAAGATCCATGTCAGCACTGGAGAGGAATCCTCAGGTTCCGGCGCCAACTTCACACAAGATCTTAGGTCCCGGCATCGACGGGAGAGGAATCCTGAGAGGCCCCCGAGCAACTCGCATGGGAACTGGCCTTTCCTGAGGCCACCAGAGCGGGTCCCTGAGGTCCCCGTTGTAAGTCGAGAGCACCTGCGGCAACTCGAGGAAATCCAGGAGGTTCTCCCCTCCGGGCGAGATGAGGCCCATTTCCGCTAATGGGTCACGATGCTTATCACATCCAACATCTGGAACTTCCAAAGGGTCCTTCACACCCTTGCTGCAACTCAAGAAGTTCCCCGACATACCCGTCTTCACTCGAGAGGAAGCTCGAGAGTCACTCCAATATCCAGAGAAGCCCGTTTCCGCCCCCTAGCTCGAGAGGCGGGATCCTTTCCTGCGTGGTCGAGAAAGAATTCCTGGCATTTCCGCCGCATCTCAAGAGGAGGCGTTCTCCACAGGAAAGGCGCGAGGAACTCCAGGGTCATGCCACCATTCCAGAGTCCCCCAGATGTCTCAGTCCACTCCAGGGAAACCTGTTTTCCCTGCACTGCCTCGACTTTCAAGCCGAGGATCGTCTCACACAATGGTGGCACGTGGGACAGCCCTGTGGGAAAGCCTCGTGGGAAAGCCTCGTGGGAAAAGCCTCGAGGGAAAGCCACAGATCCCTTGATCCACGCGAAGGGAAGGGCAACACTTCTGCTAAAACACGGGAGGAAAGTGCACGTGCATGCCCCTACTCGAGGCGAGGACTGACGCCCCTGGCGAGACTCCAGAAGTAGCCCAAAATCAATGTCAGCACTGGAGAGGAATCTTCAGGTTTCGGCACTGACTCCACACAAGGTCTTAGGCCCCAGCATCGAAGGGAGAGGAATCCCGAGAGGTCCCCGAGCAACTCGCATGGGGACTGTCCTTTCCTGAGGCCACCAGAGCGGGTCCCTGAAGTCCCGTCGTAAGTCGAGAGCACCTGTGCCAACTCGACAAAGTCCAGGAGGTTCTCCCCTCCAGGCGAGATGAGGCCCCATTTCCGCTGAGGCGTCTCGAGGCTAATCACATCTAACGTCTCGAACTTCCAAAGGGTCCTTCACACCCTTGCTCCAACTCAAGAAGTTCCCCCACATACCCGTCTCCACTCGAGAGGAAGCTCGAGAGTCCCGCCAATATCCAGAGAAGCCCCGTTTCCGCCCCCTAGCTCGAGAGAGGCGGGATCCTTTCCCTGCGTGGTCGAGAAAGTATTCCTGGCGTTCCCGCCGCGCATCTCAAGAGGAGGCGCTCTCCACAGGAAAGGCGCGAGGAACTCCAGGGTCGTGCCACCATTCCCAGAGTCCCCCAGATGACTCAGTCCACTCCAGGGAAACCTGTTTTCCCTGCACTGCCTCGACTTTCAAGCCGAGGATCGTCTCACACAATGGTGGCTCGTGGGACAGCCCTGTGGGAAAGCCTCGTGGAAAGCTTAGAGGGAAAGCCTCGAGCGAAAGCCACAGATCCCTTGATCCACGCGAAGGGAAGCGCGACACTGCTGCTACAGCTCGGAGGAAATCTCATGTGCATGCCCCCACTTGAGATGCAGAATGACTTTCCTGGGGAGACTCCAGAAGTACCCAAGATCCATGTCAGCACTGAAGAGGAATCCTCAGGTCCCGGCACCGACTCCACACAAGATCTTAGGGCCCGGCATCGACGGGAGAGGAATCCCGAGAGGCCCACAAGCAGCTCGCATGGGGACTGGCCTTTCCTGAGGCCCAACAGAGCGGGTTCCTGAGGTCCCCGTCGTAAGTCGAGAGCACCTGCTGCAACTCGAGAAAATCCAGGAGGTTCTCCCTTCTAGGCCAGATGAGGCCCATTTCCGCTGAGGCGTCTCGAGGCTAACTACACCTAACCCCTGGAACTTCCAAAGGGTCCTTCACACCCTTGCTGCAACTCAAGAAGTTCCGAGACCTACCCGTCTCCACTGGAGAGGAAGCACGAGAATCCCGCCCACATCCAGAGGAGCCCCGTTTCCGCCTCCTAGCTCGAGAGGAAGGGATCCTTTCCCTTGCGTGTTCGGGAAAGAATTCCAGGCGTTCCCATCGCATCTCAAGAGGAGGCACTCTCCACAGGAAAGGCGAGAGGAACTCCAGGGTCGTGCCACATTCCCAGAGTCCCCAGATGTCTCAGTCCATTCCAGGGAAACCTGTTTTCCCTGCACTGCCTCGACTTTCAAGCGAGGATCGACTCACACCACGGTGGCACGTGGGACATACCTGTGGGAAAGACTCGTGGGAAAGCCTCGTGTGGAAAGCCTCGAGGAAAGCCACTGATCCCTTAATCCACGAGAAGGGAAGAGTGACACTGCTGCTACAGCTCGGGAGGAAAGTTCACGTGCATGCCCCCACTCGAGACAAGGTCTGACTCCACTGAGGAGTCTCCAGAAATACCCCAAGATCCATGTCAGCACTGGAGAGGAATGCTCAGGTTCCGGCACCGAATCCACACAAGATCTTAGGCCCCGGCATCGACCGGAGCGGAATCCCGAGAGGCC
>NW_017208200.1:0-4048 GCF_001704415.2 Capra hircus | reverse complement strand
GGAAAGCGGCACGTGCATGCCAGACTCGATAGGAGGACTGACTCCCCTGTGGAGACTCCAGAAGTACCCGAAGATCCATGTCAGCACTGGGGAGGAATCCTCAGATTCCGGCAACGACTACACACAAGGTCTTAGGCCCCGACATCGACGGGAGAGGAATCCCGAGAGGCCCACGAGCAACTCCCATGGGGATTGGCCTTTCCTGAGGCCACCAGAGCGGGTCCCTGAGGTCCCCATTATAAGTCGAGAGCACCTGCCGCAACTCGAGAAAATCCAGGAGGTTCTCCCCTCCAGGCGAGATGAAGCCCTTTCCACTGAGGCGTCTCGAGGCTATCACACAAACCTCAGAAACTTCCAAAAGGGTCCTTCACACCCTTCCTGCAACTCAAAGAAGTTCCCCGACATACCCGTCTCCACTCGAGAGGAAGCACGGAGTCCGCCCACATCCAGAGGAGCCCCGTTGCCGCCTCCTAGCTCGAGAGGAGGGATCCATTCCCTGCGTGTTCGGGAAAGAATTCCCGGCGTTCCCGTCGCATCTCAAGAGAGGCGCTCTCCACAGGAAAGGCGAGAGGAACTCCAGGGTCGTGCCACCATTCCCAGAGTCCCCCAGATGTCTCAGTCCATTCCAGGGAAACCTGTTTTCCCTGCACTGCCTAGACTTTCAAGCCGAGGATCGACTCACACCACGGTGGCACGTGGAAACAGCCCTGTGAGAGGGCCTCGTGGGAAAGCCTAGAGGGAGAGCCACAGATCCCTTGATCCACGCGAAGGGAAGCGTGACACTGCTGCTACAGCTCAGGAGGAAAGCGAACTTGCATGCCGCCACTCGAGACGAGGACTGACTCCCCTGGGGAGACTCCAGAAGTACCGAAGATCTATGTCATCACTGGAGAGGAATCCTCAGGTTCCGGCACCGACTCCACACAATGTCTTAGGCCCGGCATCGACGGGAGAGGAATCCGAGAGGCCCCCGTGCAACTCGCTTGGGGACTGGCCTTTCCTGAGGCCACCAGAGCGGGTCCCTGAGGTTCCCGTCGTAAGTCGAGAGCACCTGCCCAACTGGAAAAATCCAGGAGGTTCTCCCCTCCAGGCGAGATGAGGCCCATTTCCGCTGAGGCGTCTCGAGGCTAATCACATCTAACATCTGGAACTTCCAAAGGGTCCTTCACCCCTTGCTGCAACTCAAGAAGTTCCCCGACATACCCGTCTCCACTCGAGAGGAAGCACGAGAGTCCGCCCACATCCAGAGGAGCCCCGTTGCCGCCTCCTAGCTCGAGAGGAGGGACCCTTTCCCTGCGTGCTCGGGAAAGAATTCCCGGGTTCCCCCCTCGCATCTCAAGAGGAGGCGCTCTCCACTAGAAAGTTTAGAGGAACTTCAGGGTCGTGCCACCATTCCCTGAGTCGCCCAGATGTCTCAGTCCATTGCAGGGAAACCTGTTTTCCCTGCACAGCCTCGACTTTCAAGCCGAGGATCGACTCACCGGGTGGCATGTAGGACAGCCCTGTGGGAAAGCCTCGTGGGAATGCCTCGTGTGAAAGCCTCGTGGGAAAGCCTCGAGGGAAAGCCACAGATCCCTTGATCCACGCGAAGGGAAAAGTGACACTGCTGCTACAGCAGAGGAGGAAAGCGAACTTGCATGCCGCCACTCGAGACGAGGACTGACTCCCCTGGGGAGACTCCAGAAGTAACCCGAAGATCTATGTCATCACTGGAGAGGAATCCTCAGGTTCCGGCACCGACTCCACACAATGTCTTAGGCCCCGGCATCGACGGGAGAGGAATCTCGAGAGGCCCCGTGCAACTCGCTTGGAGAATGGCCTTTCCTGAGGCCACCAGAGCGGGTCCCCAATGTCCCCGACGTAAGTCGAGAGCACCTGCCGAAACTCGAGAAAATGCAGGAGGTTCTCCCCTCCAGGCGAGATGAGGCCCATTTCCGCTGAGGCGTCTCAAGGCTAATCACACCTAACATCTGGAACTTCCAAAGGGTCCTTCAACCCTTGCGGCAACTCAAGAAGTGCCCCAACATACCCGTCTCCACTCGAGAGGAAGTACGAGAGTCCCGCCCACATCCAGAGGAGCCCCGTTTCTGCCTCCTAGCTCGAGAGGAGGGATCCTTTCCCACGTGGTCGGGAAAGATTTCCCTGCGTTTCCGTCGCATCTCAAGAGGAGGCGCTCTCACAGGAAAGGCGAGAGGAACTCGAGGGTCGTGCCACCATTCCCAGAGTCCCCAGATGTCTCAGTCCATTGTCGGGAAACCTGTTTTCCTGCACTGCCTCGACTTTCAAGCGGAGGATCGACTCACACCACGGTGTCACGTGGGACAGGCCTGTGGGAAAGCCTCGTGGGAGAGCCCTCGAGGGAAAGCCACAGATCCCTTGATGCACGCGAAGGGAAGAGTGACACTGCTGCTACAGCTCGGGAGGAAAGCGCACGTGCATTCCCCGACTCGAGACGAGGACTGACTCCCTGGGGACTCCAGAAGTACACCAAGATCCATGTCAGCACTGGATAGAAATCCTCAGGTCCGGCACCGACTCCACACAAGGTCTTAGGCCACGGCATCGATGGGAGAGAAATCCGAGAGGCCCCCGAGCAATTCGCATGGGGACTGGCCTTTCCTGAGGCCACCAGAGCGGGTCCCTGAGGTCACCGTCGTAAGTCGAGAGCACCTGCCGCAACTCGAGAAATCCAGGAAGTTTCTCCCCTCCAGGCGAGATGAGGCCCATTTCCGCTGAGACGTCTCGAGGCGAATCACACGTAACCTCTGGAACTTCCAAAGGGTCCTTCACACCCTTGCGGCAACTCAAGAAGTTCCCCGACATGCCCGTCTCCACTCGAGAGGAAGCACGAGAGTCCCGCCCACATCCAGAGGAGCCCCATTTCCGCCTTCTAGCTCGAGAGGAGGGATCCTTTCCCTGCGTGGTAGGGAAAGAATTCCGGCGTTCCCGTCGCATCTCAAGAGGAGGCGCTCTCCACAGGAAAGGCGAGAGGAATCCAGGGTCCTGCCACCATTCCCAGATTCCCCCAGATGTCTCAGTCCATTCCAGGGAAACCTGTTTTCCCTGAACTGCCTCGACTTTCAAGCCGAGGATCGACTCACACCACGGTGGCATGTGGGACAACCCTGCTGGAAAGCTTCGTGGGAAAGCCTCGTGGGAAAGCCTCGAGGGAAAGCCACAGATCCCTTGATCCACGCGAAGGGAAGCGTGACGCCTCTTCTACAGCTCGGGAGGTAAGCGCACGTGCATTCGCCGACTCGAGACGAGGACTGATTCACCTGGAGAGACTCCAGAAGTACCCAAACATCCATGTCAGCACTGGAGAGGAATCCTCAGGTTCCGGCACCGACTGCACACAAGGTCTTAGGCCCTGGCATCGAAGGAAGAAGAACCCTGAGAGGCCCCCGAGCAACTCGCCTGGGGACTGGCCTTTCCTGAGTCCACCAGAGCGGGTCCCTGAAGTCCCCGTCGAAGTCGAGAGCACCTGCCGCAACTCGAGAAAATCCAGAAGGTTCTCCCTCCAGGCGAGATGAGGCCCATTTCCGCTGAGGCGTCTCGAGGATAATCACACCTAACCCCTGGAACTTCCAAAGGGTCCTTCACACCCTTGCTGCAACTCAAGAAGTTCCTCGACATACCCGTCTCCACTCGAGAGGAAACACGAGCATCCGCGCACATCCTGAGGAGCCCCGCATCTGCCTCTTAGCTCGAGAGGAGGGATCCTTTCCCCTGTGTGTTCGGGAAAGAAAACCCGGCGTTCCCGGCATCTCAAGAAGAGGTGCTCTCCACAGGAAAGGCGAGAGGAACTCCAGGGTCATGCCACCATTCCAGAGTCCACCAGATGTCTCAGTCCATTCCAGGGAAACCTGCTTTCCCTGCACTGCCCTCGACTTTCAAGCCGAGTATCGACTCACACCACGGCACGGTGCACGTGGGGCCCTGTGGGAAAGCTCTCGTGGGAAAGCCTCGAGGGAAAAGCCCAGATCCCTTGATCCACAAGAAGGAAGCGTGACACTGCTGCTACAGCTCGGGGAGAAAGCGCACGTGC
>NW_017208199.1:0-4048 GCF_001704415.2 Capra hircus | reverse complement strand
GGAGGAAAGTGTACGTGCATGCCCCCACTCGAGACGAGGACTGACTCCCTGGGGAGACTCCAGAAGTCCGCCAATATCCATGTCAGCACTGGAGAGGAATCCTCAGGTTCCGGCACCGACTCCACACAAGGTCTTAGGCCCCGGTATCGACGGGAGAGGAATGCCGAGAGGCCCCGAGCAACTCGCATGGGGACTGGCCTTTCCTGAGGCCACCAGAGCAGGTCCCTGAGGTCCCCGTCGTAAGTCGAGAGCACGTGCCGCAACTCGAGAAAATCCAGGAGGTTCTCCCTCCAGGCGAGATGAGGCCCATTTCCGCTGAGGCGTCTTGAGTCTAATCACACCTAGCCTCTGGAACTTCAAAGGATCCTTCACACCCTTGCTGCAACTCTAGAAGTTCCCCGACATACCCGTCTCCACTCGAGAGGAAATACGAGAGTCCCGCCACATCCAGAGGAGCACCGTTCCGCCTCCTAGCTCGAGAGGAAGGATCCTTTCCCTACGTGGTGGGGAAAGAATTACCGGAGTTTCCGTCGCATCTCAAGAGGCGGCGCTCTACACAGGAAATTCGAGAGTAACTCCAGAGTCGTGACACCATTCCCAGAGTCCCCAGATGACTCAGTCCATTCCAGGGAAACCTGTTTTCCCTGCACTGCTCGACTTTCAAGCCGAGGATCGACTCAAACCACGGTGGCCCGTGGGACAGCCCTGTGGGAAAGCCTCGTGGGAAAGCCTCGAGGGAAAGCTTCGAGGGAAGCCACAGATCCCTTGATCCACGCGAATGGAAGGGTGACACTGCTGCAACAGCTCGGGAGGAAAGCGCACGTGCATGCCCCACTCGAGACGAGGACTGACTCCCCTGGGGAGACTCCAGAAATACCCAGAGATCCATGTCAGCACTGGAGAGGAATCCTCAGGTTCCGGCACCGACTCCACACATCGTCTTAGGCCCCGGCATCGACGGGAGAGGAATCCCGAGAGGCCCCGAGCAACTCGCATGGGGACTGGCCTTTCCTGAGGCCACGAGAGCGGGTCCCTGAGGTCCCCGTCGGAAGCGCAGAGCACCTGCCGCAACTCGAGAAAATCCAGGAGGTTCTCCCTTCCAGGAGAGATGAGTCCCATTTGCGCTGAGGCTTCTCGAGGCTAATCACATCTAACATCTGGAACTTCCAAAGGGTCCTTCACACCCTTGCTGCAACTTAAGAAGTTCCCCGACATACCCGTCTCCACTCGAGAGGAAGCACGAGAGTTCTGCCCACATCCAGAGGAGCCCCGTGTCTGCCTCCTATCTAGAGAGGAGGGATCCTTTCCCTGCGTGATCGGGAAAGAATTCCCGGCGTTCCCTTCGCATCTCAAGAGGAGGTGCTCTCACAGGAAAGGCGAGAGGAACTCCAGGGTCGTGCCACCATTCCCAGAGTCCACCAGATGTCTCAGTCCATTCCAAGGAAACCTGTTTTCCCTGCACTGCCTTGACTTTCAAGCCGTGGTTCGACTCACACCACGGTGGCACGTGGACAGCCCTGTGGAAAGCCTCGTGGGAAAGCCTCGTGGCAAAGCTCGAGGGAAAGCCCCTCATCCCTTGATCCAAGTGAAGGGAAGCGTGACAATGCTGCTAGAGCTCGGGAGGAAAGCGCACGTGCATGCCCCAACTCGAGACGAGGACTGACTCCCCTGGGGAGACTCCAGAAATACCCCAAGATCCATGTCAGCACTAGAGAGGAATGCTCAGTTTCCGGCACCGACTCCACACAAGATCTTAGGCCCCTGCATCGACGGGAGAGGAATCCCGAGAGGCCCCGAGCAACTCGCATGGGGACTGGCCTTTCCTGAGGCCACCAGAGCGGGTCCATGAGGTCCCAATCGTAAGTCAAGAGCACCTGCCGCAACTCGAGAAAATCCAGGAGGTTCTCCCCTCCAGGCGAGATGAGGCCCATTTCCGCTGAGGCGTCTTGAGGCTAATCACATCTAACATCTGGAACTTCCAAAGAGTCCTTCACACCCTTGCAGCAACTCAAGAAGTTCCCCGACATACCCGTCTCCACTCGAGAGGAAGCACGAGAGTTCCGCCCATATCCAGAGGAGCCCCGTTTCCGCCTCCTTGCTCGAGAGGTGGGATCCTTTCCCTGCGTGCTCTGGAAAGAATTCCCGTCGTTCCAACGCATCTCAAGAGGAGACGCTCTCCACAGGAAAGGCGAGAGGAACTCAGGGTCGTGCCACCGTTCCCAGAGTCCCCAGATGTCACAGTCCATTCCAGGAAACCTGTTTTCCCAGCACTGCCTCGACTTTCAAGCCGAGGATTGACGCACACCACGGTGGCACGTGGGACAGCACTATGGGAAAGCCTCGTGGAAAGCCTCGGGGAAAGCTCGAGCGAAAGCCACAGATCCCCTGATCCACGCGAAGGAAGAGCGACTCTGCTGCTACAGCTGGGAGTAAAGCGCAGTTTCATGCCCCCACTCGAGACGAGGACTGACTCCCCTGTGGAGACTCCAGAAGAACCCCAAGATCCATGTCAGCACTGGAGAGGAATCCTCAGGTTCTGCCACCGACCCACACAAGGTCTTAGGCCCGGCATTGACGGGAGAGGAATCCCGAGAGGCCCCGAGCAACTCGCAAGGGGACTGGCCTTTCCTGAGGCCAACAGAGCGGGTCCCTGAGTTCCCCGTCGTAGGTCGAGAGCACCTACCGCAACTCGAGAAAATCCAGGAGATTCCCCCTCCAGGCGATATGAGGCCCATTTGTGCTGAGGCGTCTGGAGGCTAATCAGAGCTAACCTCTGGAACATCGAAGGGTCCTTCACACCCTGGCTGCAACTCAAATAGTTCCCCGACATACCCGGCTCCACTCAAGAGGAAGCACGAGAGTCCCGCCCACATCCAGAGGAGCCCCGGTTCCGCCTCCTAGCTCGAGAGGAGGGATCCTTTCCCCCTGCGTGGTCGGGAAAGAATTCCCGGCGTTCCTGTCGCATCTCAAGAGGAGGCGCTCTCCACAGGAAAGGCGAGAGGAACTCCAGGGTCGTGCCACCATTCCCAGAGTCCCCCAGATATCTCAGTCCATTCCAGGGAAACCTGTTTCCCCTGCACTGCCTCGACTTTCAAGCCAAGGATCGACTCACACCACGGTGGCACGTGGGACAGCCTTGTGGGAAAGCCTCGTGAAAAAGCCTCCAGGGAAAGCCTCGAGGGAAAGCACAGATCCCTTTATCCCCTCGAAGGGAAGCATGACACTGCTGCTACAGCTAGGGAGGAAAACGCACGTGCATGCCCCGACTCGAGACAAGGACTGACTCCCGTGGGGAGAATCCAGAAGTACCCCAAGATCCATGTCAGCACTGGAGAGGAATGCTCAGGTTCCGGCACCGACTCCACACAAGATCTTAGGCCCTGGCATCGAAGGGAGAGGAATCCCGAGAGGCCCCCGAGCAACTCGCATGGGGACTGGCCTTTCCTGAGGCCACCAGAGCGGGTCTCTGAGGTCCCTGCCGTAAATCGAGAGCACCTGCCGCAACTCGAGAAAATCCAGTAGGTTCTCCCCTCCAGACGAGATGAGGCCCATTTCCGCTGAGGCGTTTCGAGGCTAATCACACCTAACCTCTGGTATTTCCAAAGGGACTTTCACACGCTTGCTGCAACTCAAGAAGTTCGCCGACATACCCGTCTCCACTCGAAAGGAAGCTCGAGAGTCCCGCCCACAACCAGAGGGGTCCCGCTTCCGCCTCCTAGCTCGAGAGGAGGAATCCTTTCCCTGCGTGGTCGGGAAAGAATTCCCGTTCCCGTCGCATCTCAAGAGGAGGCGCTCTCCACAAGAAAGGCGAGAGGAACTCCAGGGTCGTGCCCCATTCCCAGAGTCCCCCAGAGGTCTCAGTCCATTCCAGGGAAACCTGTTTTCCTGCACTGCCTCGACTTTCAAGCCGAGGATCGACTCACACCACGGTGGACGTGGACAGCACTGTGGGAAGCCCTGGGAAAGCCTTCTGGGAAAGCCTCGAGGGAAAGCCACAGATCCCTTGATCCACGCGAAGGGAAGCGTGACACTGCTGCCTACAGCTACA
>NW_017208198.1:0-4048 GCF_001704415.2 Capra hircus | reverse complement strand
CCGGCATCGACGGGAGAGGATCCCGATAGGCCCCCGAGCAACTCGCATGGGGACTGGCCTTTCCTGAAGGCCACCAGAGCGGGTCCCTGAGGTCCCGTCGTAAGTCGAGAGCACCTGCCGCAACTCGAGAAAAATCAGGAGGTTCTCCCCTCCAGGCGAGATGAGGCCCATTTCCGCTGAGCGCCGGAGGCTAATCACACCTAACCTCTGGAACTTCCAAAGGGTCCTTCACACCCTTGCTGCAACTCAAGAAGTTCCCCGACATACCCGTCTCCACTCGAGAGGAAGCACGAGAGTCCCGCCCACATCCAGAGGAGCCCCTTTTCCGCCTCCTAGCTCGAGAGGAGGGATCCTTTCCCTGCGTGGTCGGGAAAGATTCCGCGTTTTCCGTCGCATCTCAAGAGGAGGCGCTCTCCACAGGAAAGGCGAGAGGAACTCCAGGGTCGTGCCACCATTCCAGAGTCCCCCAGATGTCTCAGTCCATTCCAGGGAAACCTGTTTTCCCTGCACTGCCTCGACTTTCAAGCCGAGGATCGACTCACACCACGTGGCACGTGGACAGCCCTGTGGGAAAGCCTCGTGGGAAGCCTCGAGGGGAAAGCCCCTGATGCCTTGATCACGCGAAGGGAAGCGTGACACTGCTGCTACAGCTCGGGAGGAAAGCGCACGTGCATGCCCCACTCGAGACGAGGACTGACTCCCCTGGGAGACTCCAGAAGTACCCAAGATCCATGTCAGCACTGGAGAGGAATCCACAGGTTTCGGCACCGACTCCACACAAGATCTTAGGCCCGGCATCGACCGGGAGAGGAATCCCGAGAGGCCCCGAGCAACTCGCAAGGGGGACTGGCCTTTCCTGAGGCCACCAGAGCGGGTCCCTGAGGTCCCTGTCGTAAGTCGAGAGCACCTGCCGCAACTCGAGGAAATCCAGGAGGTTCTCCCCTCCAGGCGAGATGAGGCCCATTTCCGCTGAGGCGTCTGGAGGCTAATCACACCTAAACTCTGGAACTTCCAAAGGGTCCTTCACACCCTTGCTGCAACTCAAGAAGTTCCCCGACATACCCGTCTCCACTCGAGAGGAAGCACGAGAGTCCCCCCCACATCCAGAGGAGACCGTTTCGCCTCCTAGCTCGAGAGGAGGGATCCTTTCCCTGCGTGGTGGGAAAGAATTCCCCGCGTTCCCGTGCATCTCAAGAGGAGGCGCTCTTCACAGGAAAGGCGAGAGGAACTCCAGGGTCGTGCCAACATTCCCAGAGTCCCCAGATGTCTCAGTCCATTCCAGGGAAACCTGTTTTCCCTGCACTGCCTCGACTTTCAAGCCGAGGATCGACTCACACCACGGTGGCACGTGGGACAGCCCTGTGGGAAAGCCTCGTGGAAAGCCTCGAGGGAAAGCCACAGATCCCTTGATCCACGCGAAGGGAAGCGCGACACTGCTGCTACAGCTGGAGGAAAGCGCACGTGCATGCCCCCACTCGAGACGAGGACTGACTCCCCTGGGGAGACTCCAGAAGTACCCAAGATCCATGTCAGCACTGGAGAGGAATCCTCAGGTCCGGCACCGACTCCACACAAGGTCTTAGGCCCAGCATCGACGGGAGAGGAATCCCGAGAGGCCCCAAGGAACTCGCATGGGGACTGGCCTTTACTGAGGCCACCAGAGCGGGTCCCTGAGGTCCCCGTCGTAAGTCGAGAGCACCTGCCACAACTCGAGAAAATCCAGGAGTTCTCCCCTCCAGGCGAGATGAGGCCCATTTCCGCTGAGGCGTCTCGAGGCTAATCACACCTAACCTCTGGAACTTCCAAAGGGTCCTTCACACCTTGCTTCAACTCAAGAAGTTCCCCGACTTACCCGTCTCCACTCGAGAGGAAGCACGAGAGTCCCGCCCACATCCGAGGGACCCCTTTGCCTCCTAGCTCGAGAGGAGGGATCCTTTCCCTGCGTGGTCGGAAAGATTCCCGGCGTTTCCGTCGCATCTCAAGAGGAGGCGCTCTCCACAGGAAAGGCGAGAGGAACTCCAGGGTCGTGCCACCATTCCCAGAGTCCCCAGATGTCTCAGTCCATTCCAGGGAAACCTGTTTTCCCTGCACTGCCTCGACTTTCAAGCCGAGGATCGACTCACACACGGTGGCACGTGGGACAGCCCTGTGGGAAAGCCTCTGGGAAAGCCTCCTGGGAAAGCCTCGAGGGAAAGCCACAGATCCCTTGATCCACGCGAAGGGAAGCGTGACACTGCTGCTACAGCTCGGGAGGAAAGCGCACGTGCATGCCCCACTCGAGACGAGGACTGACTCCCTGGGGAGACTCCAGAAGTACCCCAAATCCATGTCAGCACTGGAGAGGAATCCTCAGGTTCCGGCACCGACTCCACACAAGGTCTTAGGCCCGGCATCGACGGGAGAGGAATCCCGAGAGGCCCCGAGCAACTCGCATGGGGACTGGCCTTTCCTGAGGCCACCAGAGCGGGTCCCTGAGGTCCCCGTCGTAAGTCGAGAGCACCTGCCGCAACTCGAGAAAATCCAGGAGGTTCTCCCCTCCAGGCGAGATGAGGCCCATTTCCGCTGAGGCGTCTCGAGGCTAATCACACTAACCCTCTGGAACTTCCAAAGGGTCCTTCACACCCTTGCTGCAACTCAAGAAGTTCCCCGACATACCCGTCTCCACTCGAGAGGAAGCACGAGAGTCCGCCCACATCCAGAGGATCCCCGGTTTCCGCCTCCTGCTCGAGAGGAGGGATCCTTTCCTGCGTGGTGGGAAAGAATTCCCGCGTTCCCGTCGCATCTCAAGAGGAGGCGCTCTCCCACAGGAAAGGCGAGAGGAACTCCAGGTCGTGCCACCATTCCCAGAGTCCCCCAGATGTCTCAGTCCATTCCAGGGAAACCTGTTTTCCCTGCACTGCCTCGACTTTCAAGCCGAGGATCGACTCACACCACGGTGGCACGTGGGACAGCCCTGTGGGAAAGCCTCGTGGGAAAGCCTCCTGGGAAAGGGAAAGCCACAGATCCCTTGATCCACGCGAAGGGAAGCGCGACACTGCTGCTACAGCTCGGGAGGAAAGCGCACGTGCATGCCCCCACTCGAGACGAGGACTGACTCCCTGGGGAGACTCCAGAAGTACCCCAAGATCCATGTCAGCACTGGAGAGGAATCCTCAGGTTCAGCCGACTCCACACAAGGTCTTAGGCCCCGGCATCGACGGGAGAGGAATCCCGAGAGGCCCCGAGCAACTCGCATGGGGACTGGCCTTTCCTGAGGCCACCAGAGCGGGTCCCTGAGGTCCCCGTCGTAAGTCGAGAGCACCTGCCGCAACTCGAGAAAATCCAGGAGGTTCTCCCTCCAGGCGAGATGAGGCCCATTTCCGCTGAGGCGTCTCGAGGCTAATCACACCTAACCTCTGGAACTTCCAAAGGGTCCTTCACACCCTTGCTGCAACTCAAGAAGTTCCCCGACATACCCGTCTCCACTCGAGAGGAAGCACGAGAGTCCGCCCACATCCAGAGGAGCCCCGTTTCCGCCTCCTAGCTCGAGAGGAGGGATCCTTTCCTGCGTGGTCGGGAAAGAATTCCCGGTGTTCCGTCGCATCTCAAGTGGAGGCGCTCTCCACAGGAAAGGCGAGAGGAACTCCAGGGTCGTGCCACCATTTCCAGAGTCCCCCAGATGTCTCAGTCCATTCCAGGGAAAAACTGTTTTCCCTGCACTGCCTCGACTTTCAAGCCGAGGATCCACTCACACAACGGTGGCACGTGGGACAGCCCTGTGGGAAAGCCTCATGGGAAAGCTCCTGGGAAAGCCTCGAGGGAAAGCCACAGATCCCTTGATCCACGCGAAGGGAAGCGTGACACTGCTGCTACAGCTCGGGAGGAAATCGCACGTGCATGCCCTCACTCGAGATGAGGACTGACTCCCCTGGGGAGACTCCAGAAGTACCCCAAGATCCATGTCAGCACTGGAGAGGAATCCTCAGGTTCCGGGACCGACTCCACACAAGATCTTAGGCCCGGCATCACCGGGAGAGGGAATCCCGATAGGCCCCCGAACAACTCGCAA
>NW_017208197.1:0-4049 GCF_001704415.2 Capra hircus | reverse complement strand
TGGGGACTCTGGGAATCGGCAGCGACCCTGGAGTTCCTCGCCCTTTCCTGTAGAGAGCGCCCCCTCAGCTGCGATGGGAATAGGAACTTTGAACACGCAGGGAAAGGAACCCTCCTCTCGAGCTAGGAGGTGGAAACGGGCTCCTCTGGATGTGGGCGGGACTCTCGTGCTTCTTCTCTCGAGTGAGACGGGTATGTCGGGAACTTCTTGAGTTGCAGCAAGGGTGTGAAGGACCCTTTGAAAGTTCCAGAGGTTAGGTGTGATTAGCCTCGAGACGCCTCAGCGGAAATGGGCCTCATCTCGCCTGGAGGGGAGAACCTCCTGGATTTTCTCGAGTTGCGGCAGGTGCTCTCGACTTACGACGGGACCTCAGGGACGCTCTGGTGGCCTCAGGAAAGGCCAGTCCCCATGCGAGTTGCTCGGGGCCTCTCGGATTCCTCTCCCATCGATGCCGGGCCTAAGACCTTGTGTGGAGTCGGTGCCGGAACCTGAGGATTCCTCTCCAGTGCTGACATGGATCTTGGGGTACTTCTGAGTCTCCCCTGGGAGTCAGTCCTCGTCTCGAGTGGGGGCATGCACGTGCGCTTTCCTCCCAGCTGTAGCAGCAGTGTCACGCTTCCCTTCGCGTGGATCAAGGGATCTGTGGCTTTCCCTCGAGGCTTTCCCACGAGCTTTCCCACGAGGCTTTCCCACAAGGCTGCCCACGTGCCACCGTGGTGTGAGTCGATCCTCGGCTTGAAAGTCGAGGCAGTGCAGGGAAAACAGGTTTCCCTGGAATGGACTGAGACATCTGGGGGACTCTGGGAATGGTGGCACGACCCTGGAGTTCCTCTCGCCTTTCCTGTGGAGAGCGCCTCCTCTTGAGATGCGACGGAAGCCGGGAATTCTTTCCCGACGCAGGGAAAGGATCCCTCCTCTCGAGCTAGGAGGCGGAAACGGGGCTCCTCTGGATGTGGGCGGGACTCTCGTGCTTCCTCTCGAGTGGAGACGGGTATGTCGGGAACTTCTTGAGTTGCAGCAAGGGTGTGAAGACCCTTTGAAGTTCCAGAGGTTAGGTGTGATTAGCCTTCTGGGCCTCATCTCGCCTGGAGGGAGAACCTCCTGGATTTCTCGAGTTGCGCAGGTGCTCTCGACTTATCAGGGAAGGAAAGATTTCCGTTTGGCGGAGTCTCTCACGAGAGTGGAGGAGTTTCCGGCTCGAGAGGAGGATCCTTCCCGGTCGGGAAAGAATTCCCGGCATTTCCGTCGCATCTCAAGAGGAGGCGCTCTCCACAGGAAAGGCGAGAGGAACTCCAGGGTCGTGCCACCATTCCCAGAGTCCCCCAGATGTCTCAGTCCATTCCAGGGAAACCTTTTCCCTGCACTGCCTCGACTTTCAAGCCGAGGATCGACTCACACCACGGTGGCACGTGGGCAGCCTTGTGGGAAAGCCTCGTGGAAAGCATCGTGGGAAAGCCTCGAGGGAAAGCCACAGATCCCTTGATCCACGCGAAGGGAAGCGTGACACTGCTGCTACAGCTGGGGAGGAAAGCGCACGTGCATGCCCCCACTCGAGACGAGGACTGACTCCACAGGGGAGACTCAGGAAGTACCCAAGATCCATGTCAACACTGGAGAGGAATCCTCAGGTTCCGGCACCGACTCCACACAAGGTCTTAGGCCGCGGCATCGATGGGAGAGGAATACCGAGAGGCCCCGAGCAACTCGCATGGGGACTGGCCTTTCCTGAGGCCACCAGATCATGTCCCTGAGGTTCCCGTCGTAAGTCGAGAGCACCTGCCGCAACTCGAGAAAATCCAGGAGGTTCTCCCCTCCAGGCGAGATGAGGCCCATTTCCGCTGAGGCTTCTCGAGGCTAATCACACCTAACCTCTGGAACTTTCAAAGGGTCCTTCACACCCTTGCTGCAACTCAAGAAGTTCCCCGACATACCCGTCTCGACTCGAGAGGAAGCACGAGAGTCCCGCCCACATCCAGAGGAGCCCCGTTTCCGCCTCCTAGCTCGAGAGGAGGGTTCCTTTCCCTGCGTGTTCAGGAAAGAATTCCTGGCCTTCCCATCGCAGCTCAAGAGGGGCTCTCTACAGGAAAGGCGAGAGGAACTCCAGGGTCGTGCCACGATTCCCAGAGTCCCCCAGATGTCTCAGTCCACTCCAGGGAAACGTGTTTCCTTGCACTGCCTCGACTTTCAAGCCGAGGAATGACTCACACCACGGTGGCACGTTGGACAGCCATTTGGGAAAGCCTCGTGGGAAAGCCTCGTGGGAAAAAGACTCGGGGAAAGCCACAGATTCCTTCATCCACGCGAAGGGAAGCGTGACACTACAGCTACAGCTCGGGAGGAAAGCGCACGTGCATGCCCCAACTCGAGACGAGGACTGACTCCCTTAGGGAGACTCCAAAAGTACCCCAGGAACCATGTCAGCACTGGAGTGGAATCCTCCGGTTCCTGCACCGACTCTACACAAGGTCTTAGGCCCAGCATCGACGGGAGAGGAATCCCGAGAGGCCCATGCAACTAGCATGGGGACTGGCCTTTCCTGAGGCCACCAGAGCGGGTCCCAGAGGTCCCCGTCGTAAGTCGAGAGCACCTGCCGCAACTAGAGAAAATCCAGGAGGTTCTCCCTTCCAGGCGAGATGAGGCCCATTTCCGGTGAGGCGTCTCGAGGCTAATCACACCGAACATCTGGAATTTCCAAAGGGTCCTTCACACCCTTGCTGCAACTCAAGAAGTTCCCCGACATACCCGTCTCCACTCGAAAGGAAGCACGAGAGTCCGGCCACATCCAGAGGAGCCCCGTTTCCGCCTCCTAGCTCGAGAGGAGGGATCCTTTCCCTTCGTGTTCGGGAAAGAATTCCCGACGTTTCCGTCGCATCTCAAGAAGAGGCGCTCTCCACAGGAAAGGCGAGAGGAACTCCAGGGTCGTGCCACCATTCCCAGAGTCCCTCAGATGTCTCAGTCCAATTCAGGGAAACCTTTTTCCCTGCACTGCCTCGACTTTCAAGCCGAGGATCGACTCTCACCACGGTGGCACGTGGGACAGCCTTGTGGGAAAGACTCGAGGAAAGCCTCGTGGGAAAGCCTCGAGGGAAAGCCACAGATCCCTTGATCCACGCGAAGGGAAGCCTGACACTGCTGCTATAGCTGGGGAGGAAAGCGCACGTGCATGCCCCCACTCGAGACGAGGACTGACTCCCCAGGGGAGACTCAGGACGTACCCCAAGATCCATGTCAGGACTGGAGAGGAATCCTCAGGTTCCGGCACCGACTCCACACAAGGTCTTAGGACCCGGCATCGACAGGAGAGGAATCCCGAGAGGCCCCCGAGCAACTCGCATGGGGAATGGCCTTTCCTGAGGCCACCAGAGCATGTCCCTGAGGTCCCCGTCGTAAGTGGAGAGAAACTGCTGCAACTCGAGAAAATCCAGAAGGTTCTCCCCTCCAGGCGAGATGAGGCCCATTTCCAATGAGGCCTCTCGAGGCTAATCACACCTAACCTCTGGAACTTCCAAAGGGTACATCACCCACTTGTTGCAACTCAAGAAGTTCCCCGACATAACCGTCTCCACTTGAGAGAAAGCTCGAGCCTCCCGCCGACATCCAGAGGAGCCCCGTTTCCGCCTCCTAGCTCGAGAGGAGGGATCCTTTCCCTGCGTGTTCGGGAAGAATTCCCGGCGTTTCCATCGCATCTCAAGAGGAGGCGCTCTCCACAGGAAAGGCGAGAGGAACTCCAGGGTCGAGCCACCATACACAGAGTCCCCCAGATGTCTCAGTCCATTCCAGGGAAACCAGTTTTTCCTGCACTGCCTCGACTTTCAAGCGAGGATCGACTCACACCACGGTGGCACGTGGGACAGCCCTGTGGGAAAGCCTCGTGGGAAAGCCTCCTGCAAAAACCTCAATGAAAGCCACAGATTTTTCATCCACGCGAAGGAAGCATGACACTGCTGCTACAGCTCGGGAGGAAAGTGCACGTGCATGACCTAAGTCGAGACGAGGACTGACTCCCCGGTGGAGACTCCAGAAGTACCCCAAGATCCATGTCAGCACTG
>NW_017208196.1:0-4049 GCF_001704415.2 Capra hircus | reverse complement strand
GGAAGGTGGCACGTCCCTGGAGTTCCTCTCGCCTTTCCTGTGGAGATCGCCTCCTCTTGAGATGCACCGGAAACACTGGGAATTCTTTCCCGATCACTGATGGAAAGGATCCCTCCTCTCGAGCTAGGAGGCGGAACGGGGCTCCTCTGAATGTGGGCGGGACTCTCGTGCTTCCTCTCGAGTGGAGACGGGTATGTTGGGGATCTTCTTGAGTTGCAGCAAGGGTGTGAAGGACCCTTTGTAAGTTCAGAGGTTAGGTGTGATTAGCCTTTGAGACCCTCAGCGGAAATGGTCCTTATCTCGCCTGGAGGGAGAAACCTCCTGGATTTTCTCGAGTTGTGGCAGGTGCTCTCGACTAACGACGGGGACCTCAGGGACCCGCTCTGGTGGCCTCAGGAAAGGCCAGTCCCCATGCAAGTTGCTCGGGGCCTCTCGGGATTCTCTCCCTTCGATGCCAGGGCCCTAAGACCTTGTTTGGAGTCGGTGCCGGAACCTGAGGATTCCTCTCCAGTGCTGACATGGATCTGGGGTACTTCTGGAGTCTCCCCAGGGAGTCACTCGTCGTCTCGAGTGCGGGTATGCACGTGCGCTTTACCTCCCGAGCTGTACAGCAGTGTCACGCTTCCCGTCGCGTGGATCAAGGGATCTGTGGCTTTCCCTCGAGGCTTTCCCACGAGGCTTTCCCACAGGGCTGTCCCACGTGCACCGTGGTGTGAGTCGATCCTCGCTTGAAAGTCGAGGCAGTGCAGGGAAAACAGGTTTCCCTGGAATGGACTGACACATCTGGGGGACTCTTGGAATGTGGCACAACCCGGGAGTTCTCTCGCCTTTCCTGTGGAGAGCGCCTCCACTTGAGGTGTGACGGAACGCCGGGAATTCTTTCCCGACCACGCAGGGAAAGGATCCCTCCTCTCGAGTTAGGAGGCGGAAACGGGGCTCCTCTGGATGTGGGCGGGACTCTCGTGCTTCCTCTCGAGTGTAGTCGGGTATGTCGGGGAACTTCTTGAGTTGCAGCAAGGGTGTGAAGGACCCTTTGGAAGTTCCAGAGTTTAGGTGTGATTAGCCTCGAGACGCCTCAGCGGAAATGGGCCTCATCTCGCCTGGAGGGAGAACCTCCTGGATTTTCTCGAGTTGCGGCAGGTGCTCTCGACTTACGACGGGGACCTCAGGGACCCGCTCTGGTGGCCTCAGGCAAGGCCAGTCCCCATGCGAGTTGCTCGGCGGCCTCTCGGGATTCCTCTCCAGTGGATGCGGGGCCTAAGATCTTGTGTGGAGTAGGTGCCGGAACCTGAGCATTCCTCTCAAGTGCTGAGATGGATCTTGGGTACTTCTGGAGTCTCCCCAGGGGAGTCAGTCGTCGTCTCGAGTGGGGAATGCACGTGCGCTTTCCTCCGAGCGAAGCAGCAGTGTCACGCTTCCCTTTGCGTGGATCAAGGGATCAGGGGCTTTCCTCGAGGCTTTCCCACAGGGCTTTCCACGAGGCTTCCCACAGGGCTGTCCCACGTGCCACGTGGTGTGAGTCGATCCTCCTTGAAAGTCGAGGCAGTGCAGGGAAAACAGGTTTCCCTGCAATGGCCTGAGAAATCAGGGGGACTCTGGGAATGGGGCCTGATCCTGGAGTTCCTCTCGTCTTTCCTGTGGAGAGCGCCTCCTCTTGAGATGCGACAGGAATGCTAGGAATTCTTTCCCGACCACGCAGGAAAGGATCCCTCCTCTCGAGCTAGCAGTTGGAAACGGGGCCACTCTGGAAATGGGTGGGACTCTCATGTTACTCTTGAGTGGAGACCGGTATGTCGGGGAACTTCTTGAGTTGCAGCAAGGGTGTGAAGGACCCTTTGGAAGTTCCAGATGTTAGATGTGATTAGCCTCGAGACGCCTCAGCGGAAATGGGCCTCATCTCGCCTGGAGGGGAGAACCTCCTGGATTTTCTCGAGTTGCGGCAGGTGCTCTCAACTTACGACGGGGACCTCAGGGACCCGCTCTGGAGCCTCAGGAAAGGCCAGTCCCCATGCGAGTTGCTCGGGGCCTCTCGGATTCCTCTCCCTTCGATGCCGGTGCTAAGATCTTGTGTGGAGTCGGTGCTGGAACCTGAGGATTCCTCTGCAGTGCTGACATGGATCTTGGTGTACTTCTGGAGTCTCTCAGGGCAGTCAGTCGCTACTCCACTGGGGCATGCACGTGCGCTTTCCTCCCGATCTGTAGCAGCAGTGTCACGCTTCCCTTCGCATGGATCAAGGGATCTGTGGCTTTCCCTCGAGGCTTTCCCACGAGGCTTTCCCACAGGGCTGTCCCACGTGCCACTGTGGTGTGAGTCGATCCTCGGTTTGAAAGTCGAGGCAGTGCAGGGAATAAAGGTTTCCCTGGAATGGACTGAGACATCTGGGGGACTCTGGGAATGGTGGCACGACCCTGGAGTCCTCTCTATTTTCCTGTGGAGAGCGCCTCCACTTAAGATGCGTTGGAAACGCCGTGAATTCTTTTCCGACCATGCAGGGGAAGGATCAATGCTCTCGAGCTATGAGGCGGAAACAGGGCTCCTCTGGATGTGGGTGGGACACTCGTGCTTCCTCTCGAGTGGAGACGGGTATGTCGGGGAACTTCTTGAGTTGCAGCAAGGGTGTGAAGGACCCTTTGGAAGTTCCAGAGGTTACGTGTGATTAGCCTCGAGACGCCTCAGCGGAAATGGGCCTCATCTCGCCTGGAGGGGAGAACCTCCTGGATTTTCTCGAGTTGCGGCAGGTGCTCTCGACTTACGACGGGGACCTCAGGGACCCGCTCTGGTGGCCTCAGAAAGGCCAGTCCCCATGCGAGTTGCTCGGGGCATCTCGGGATTCCACTACCGTCGATGCCCGGGCCTAAGACCTTGTTTGGAGTCGGTGCCGGAACCTGAGGATTCCTCTCCAGTGCTGACTTGGGATATTGGGGTACTTCTGGAGTCTCCCCAGGGGAGTCAGTCCTCGTCTCGAGTGGGGGCATGCACGAGCGCTTACCTCCCGAGCTGTAGCAGCAGTGTCATGCTTCCCTTCGCGTGAATCAAGGGGAACAGTGGCTTTCCCTAGAGGCTTTCCCACCAGGCTTTCCCACGAGGCTTTACCACAGCGCTATCCACGTGCCACCATGGTGTGAGTCGATCCTCGGCTTGAAATTTGAGGCAGTGCCGGGAAAACAGGCTTCCCTGGAATGGCCTGAGACATCTGGGCGACTCTGGGAATGGTGGAAGGACCCTGGAGTTCCTGACGCCTTTCCTGTGGAAAGCCTACCCTCTTGAGATGCGACGGGAACGCCGGGAATTCTTTTCCCGACCATGCAGGGAAAGGATCCCTCCTCTCGTGCTATGAGGCGGAAACGGGGCTCCTCTGGATGTGGGCGGGACTCTCGTGCTTCCTCTCGAGTGGAGACGGGTATGTCGGGAACTTCTTGAGTTGCAGCAAGGATGTGAAGGACGTTTTCGAAGTTCCAGAGGTTAGGTGTGATTAGCCTGGGGACGCCTCAGAGGAAACGGGCCTCATCTCGCCTGGAGGGGAGAACCTCCTGGATTTTATCGAGTTGCGGCAGTTGCTCTCGACTTATGACGGGGACCTCAGGGACCCGCTCTGATGGCCTCAGGAAAGGCCAGTACCCATGCTAGTTGCTCGGGGCCTCTCGGGATTCTTCTCCCGTCGATGCAGGGCCTAAAACCTTGTTTGGAGTCGGTGCCGGAACGTGAGGATTCCTCGCCAGTGCTGATGTGGATCTTGGGGTACTTCTGGAGTCTCTCCAGGGTAGTCAGTCCTCGTATCGAGTGGGGCATGCACGTGCGCTTTCCTTCCGAGTAGCAGCAGTGTCACACTTCCGTTCGCGTGAATCAAAGCAACTGTGGCTTCCCTCGAGGCTTTCCCACGAGGCTTTCTCTCGAGGCTTCCACGAGGCTTTCCCACAGGGCTGTCCCACGTGCCACAGTGGTGTGAGTCGATCCTCGGCTTGAAAGTAGAGGCAGTGCAGGGAAAACAGGTGTCCCTGGAATGGACTGGGACATCTGGGGACTTAGGGAATGGTGGCACGTCCCTGGA
>NW_017208195.1:0-4049 GCF_001704415.2 Capra hircus | reverse complement strand
AGCTATGAGGCGGAAACGGGGCTTCTCTGATGTGGGCAGGACTCTCGTGCTTCCTCTCGAGTGGAGACAGGTACGTCGGGAAACTTCTTGAGTTGCAGCAAGGGTGTGAAGGACCCTTTGGAAATTCCAGAGGCCAGGTTGATTAGCTCGAGACGCGCTCCGCGGAAATGGCCTTCATCTCGCCTGGAGGGGAGAACCTCCTGGATTTTCTCGAGTTGCCACAGGTGCTCCGACTTAAGACGAGGACCTCAGGACCCGCTCTGGTGGCCTCAGGAAAGGCCAGTCCCCATGCGAGTTGCTAGGGGCCTCTCGGATTCCTCTCCCGTCGATGCCGGGGCCTAAGACGTTGTGTGGAGACGGTGCCGGAACCTGAAGATTCCTCTCCAGTGCTGACATGGATCTTGGGTACTTCTGGAGTCTCCACCGGGGATTCAGTCCTCGTCTCGACTTAGGTCATGCACGTGCACTTTCCTCCCGAGCTGTAGCAGCAGTGTCATGCTTCCCTTCGCGTGGATGAAGAAATCTGTGACTTTCATCGAGGTTTTTGCAGGAGGCTTTCCACGAGGCTTTCCCACAGGGCTGTCCCACGTGCCACCGTGGTGTGAGTCGATCCTCGGCTTGAAAGTCGAGCAGTGCAGGGAAAACTGGTTTCCCTGGAATGGACTGAGACATCTGGGGGACTCTGGGTATGGTGGCTCGACCCTGGAATTCCTCTCGCCTTTCCTGTGGGAGAGCGCCTCCTCTTGAGATGCGACGGAAACGCCGGGAATTCTTTCCCGAACACGCAGGGAAAGGATCCCTCCTCTCGAGCTAGGAGGCGGAAACGGGGCTCCTCTGGATGTCGGCGGGAGTCTCGAGCTTTCTCTCAAGTGGAGACGGTTATGTCGGGAACTTCTTGAGTTGCAACAAGTGGGTGATGTACCCTTTGGAAGTTCCAGACGTTAGGTGTGATTAGCCTCAGAGGCCTCATTGGAAATGGGCCTCATCTCGCCTGGAGGGGAGAACCTTCTGGATTTTCTCGAGTTGCGGCAGTTTCTCTCTACTTACGACGGGGACCTCAGGGACATGCTCTGGTGGCCTCAGGAAAGGCCATTCCCATGCGAGTTGCTCGGGGCCTCTCGGGATTCCTCTCCTGTCGATGCTGGGGCCTAAGACCTTGTGTGGACTCGGTGCCGGAACCTGAGGATTCCTCTCCAGTCCTGACATGGATCTTGGGGTACGTCCTGAGTCTCCCCTGGGGAGTCAGTCCTCGTCTCGAGTGGGCATGCACGTGCGCTTTCCTCCCCAGCTGTAGCAGCAGTGTCAGCTTCCTTCGCGTGGATCAAGGGATCTGTGGCTTTCCCTCGAGGCTTTCCCACGAGGCTTTCCCTCGAGTCTTTCCCACAAGGCTGTCCCACGTGCCACCGTGGTGAGAGTCGATCCTCGGCTTGAAAGTCGAGGCAGTGCAGGGAAAAAGGTTTCCCTGGAATGGACTGAGACATCTGAGGACTCTGGGAATGGTGGCACGACCCTGGAGTTCCTCTCCCTTTCCTGTGGAGAGCGCCTCTTCTTGAGATGCGACGGAAACGCCGGGAATTCTTTCCCGAACACGAGGGAAAGGATCCCTCCTCTCGAGCTAGGCGGAAACGGGGCTCCTCTGGATGTGGGGGCCGGACTCTCGTGCTTCCTCTCGAGTGGAGACGGATATGTCGGGGAACTTCTTGAGTTGCAGCAAGGGTGTGAAGGACCCTTTGGAAATTCCAGAGGTTAGGTGTGATTAGCCTCGAGACGCCTCACCGGAAATGGGCCTCATCTCGCCTGGAAGGAGAACCTCCTGGATTTTCTCGAGTTGCGGCAGGTGCTCTCGACTTACGACGGGACCTCTGGGACCCACTCTGGTGGCCTCAGGAAAGGCCCGTCCCCATGCGAGTTGCATGGGGCCTCTCGGGATTCCTCTCCGACGAAGGCGGGGCCTAAGACCTTGTGTAGAGTCGGTGCCGGAACCGGAGGATTCCACTCCAGTGCTGACATGGTTCCTGGGGTACTTTTGGAGTCTCCCTAAGGGAGTCATTCCTCGTCTCGAGTAGGGGCATGCAAGTGCGCTTTCCTCCCGAGCTGTAGCAGTAGTGTCACGCTTCCCTTCGCGTGGATGAAGGAATCTGTGGCTTTCCCTGGAGTCTTTCCCACGAGGCTTTCCCCGAGGCTTTCCCAAAGGGCTGTCCAAACCGTGGTGTGAGTCGATCCTCGGCTTGAAAGTCGAGGCAGTGCAAGGAAAACACGTTTCCCTGGAGTGGACTAAGACATCTGGGGGACTCTGGGAATGGTGGCACGACCCTGGAGTTCCTCTCGCCTTTCCTGTAGAGAGCGCCCCTCTTGAGCTGCGATGGAACGCCGGGAATTCTTTCCCGAACACGCAGGGAAAGTATCCCTCCTCTCGAGCTATGAGATGGAAACGGGGCTCCTCTGGATGTGGCAGGACTCTCGTGCTCCCTCTCGAGTGGAGCCGGGTATGTCGGGGAACTTCTTAAGTTGCAGTAAAAGTGTGAAGGACCCTTTGGGAGTTCCAGAGGTTAGGGGTGATTAGCCTCGAGAAGCTCAGCGGAAATGGCCTCATCTCGCCTGGAGGGGAGAACCTCGTGTATTTTCTCGAGTTGGGACAGGTGCTCTCGACTTACGACGGGGACTTCAAGGTCCGCTCTGGTGGCTCAGGAAAGGACAGACCCCATGCGAGTTGCTCGGGGCTCTCGGGATTCCTCTCCCTTCGATGCTGGGGCCTAAGACCTTGTGTGGAGTCAGTGCTGAAACCTGAGGATTCCTCTCCAGTGCTGACATTGATTTTGCGCTACTTCTGGAGTCTTGCCAGGGCGTCAGTCCTCGTCTCGAGTAGGGCTTGCACGTGCACTTTCCTCCCGAGTTGTAGCAGAAGTGTTGCCCTTCCTTCGCGCGGATGAAGGGATCTGTGGCTTTCCCTCGAGGCTTTCCCACGAGGCTTTCCCATGAGGCTTTCCCAGAGGGCTGTCCAAGTGCCACCGTGGTGTGAGTCGATCCGCGGCTTGAAAGTCGAGGCAGTGCAGGCAAAACAGTTTTCCCAGGAATGGACTGAGACATCTGGGGGACTCTGGGAATGGAGGCACGACCCTGGAGTTCCTCTCGCCTTCCTGTGGAGAGCGCCTCCCCTTGAGATGCGACGGAACGCTGGGAATTCTTTCCCGACACGCAGGGAAAGGATCCTCCTCTCGACCTAGGAGGCGGAAACGGGGCTCCTCTGGATGTGGCGTGACTCTCGTGCTTCCTCTCGAGTGGAGACGGGTATGTCGGGAACTTCTTCAGTTGCAGCAAGAGTGTGAAGGACCATTGGGAGTTCCAGAGTTAGATGTGATTAGCCTCGAGACACCTCAGCTGGAATGGCCTCATCTCGCCTGGAGGGAGAACCTCCTGGATTTCTCGAGTTGTGGCAGGTGCTCTCGATTTATGATGGGGACCTCATGGACCCGCTCTGGTGGCCTCAGGAAAGGCCAGTCCCATGCGAGTTGCTCGGGCCTCTCGGGATTCATCTCCCGTCGATGCCGGGCCTAAGACCTTGTGTGAAGTCGGTGCCAGAACCTGAGGATACCACTCCAGTGCTGACATGGATCTTGGGTACTTCTGGAGTCTCCCCAGGGGAGTCAGTCCTTGTCTCGAGTGGGGGCATGCACGTGTGCTTTCCTTCCGAGGTGTAGCTGCAGTGTCGCGCTTCCTTCGCGTGGATCAAGGGATCTGTGGCTTCCCTCGAGGCTTTCCACGAGGCTTTCCCACGAGGCTTTCCACGAGGCTTTCCCACAGGCTGTCCCACGTGCCACCGTGGTGTGAGTCGATGCTCGGCTTGAAAGTCGAGGCAGTGCAGGGAAAACAGGTTTCCATGGAATGGACTGAGACATCTGGGGGACTCTGGGAATGGAGGCACGACCCTGGAGTTCCTCTCGCCTTTCCTGTGGAAAGCGCCTCCTCTTGAGATGCGACGGAACGCCGGAATTCTTTACCGATGACGCAGGGGAAAGGATCCCTCCTCTCGAGCTAGTAGGCAGAAACGG
>NW_017208194.1:0-4049 GCF_001704415.2 Capra hircus | reverse complement strand
TCCCTTGATCCACGCGAAGGGAAGCGTGACACTGATGCTACAGCTCTGGAGGAAATCGCACGTTCATGCCCCCACTCGAGACTACGACTGACTCCCCTGGGGAGACTCCAGAAGAACCCCAATATCCATGTCAGTACTGGAGAGGAATCCTCAAGTTCCGGCACCGAATCCACACAAGGTCGTAGGCCCCGGCATCGACAGGAGAGGAATCCCAAGAGGCCCTGAGCAACGCGCATGTGGACTGGCCTTTCCTGAGTCCACCAGAGCGGGTCCCTGAGGTTCCCATGATAAGTCGAGAGCACCTCCCGCAACTCGAGAAATCCAGGAGGTTCTCCCTCCAGGCAAGATGAGGCCCATTTCCGCTGAGGCGTCTTGAGGCTAATCACACCTAACGTCTGGAACTTCCAAAGGGTCGTTCACACCCTTGCTGCAACTCAAAGAAGTTTCCCCGACATACCCGTCTCCACACGAGAGGAAGCACGAGAGTCCACCACATCCAGAGGAGCCTCGTTTCGGCCTCATGGCTCGAGAGGAGGGATCCTTTCTCTGCGTGGTCGGGAAAGAATTCCCGGCATTCCCCTCACATCTCAAGAGGAGGCGCTCTCCACAGGAAAGGCGAGAGGTACTCCAGGGTCGTGCGAACATTCCCAGAGTCCTCCAGATGTCTCAGTCCATTTCCAGGGAAACCTGTTTTTCCCTGCACTGCCTCGACTTTCAAGCCGAGGATCGACTCACACGACGGTGACACGTGGGTCAGCCCTGTGGGAAAGCCTCGTGTGAAAGCCTCGTGGGAAGCTAGTGGGAAAGCCTAGTGGGAAAACCCCGAGGGAAAGCCACAGATCCCTTGATCCACGGGAAGGGAAGCGTGACACTGCTGCTACAGCTCGGAGGAAAGCACACGTGCATTCCCCCACTCGAGACGAGTACTGACTCCCCTGGGGCGATTCCAGAAGTACCCCAAGATCCATGTCAGCACTGGAGAGGAATCCTCAGGTTCTGCACCGACACCGCACAAGGTCTTAGGCCTGGGGATCGATGGGAGAGGAATCCCGAAAAGCCCCGAGCAACTCGCATGGGGACTGGCCTTTCCTGAGGGCCACCAGACCTGGTCCCTGAGGACCCATCGTAAGTCGGGAGAGCCTGCCGCAACTCGAGAAAATCAGGAGGTTCTCCTTCCAGGCGAGATGAGGCCCATTTCTGCTTAGACGTCTCGAGGCTAATCACACCTAACCTCTGGAAGTTCCAAAGGGTCCTTCCACTCTTTCGGCAACTCAAAAAGTTCCCCGACATACCCGTTTCCAATCGAGAGAAAGCACGAGTGTCCCGCCCCATCCAGAGGAGTCCCGTTTCCGCCTCATAGCTCGAGAGGAGGGATCCTTTCCCTGCGTGGTCGGGAAAGAATTCCCGGTGTTCCCGTTCACATCTCAAGATGGGGCGCTCTCCACAAGAAAGGCGAGAGGAACTCCAGGGTCGTGCCACCATTCCCAGATCCCCCAGATGTCTCAGTCCATTCCACGGAAGCCTGTTTTCCGGCACTGCCTCAACTTTCAAGACGAGGATCGACTGACACCACGGTGGCACGTGGACATCACTGTGGAAAGCCTCGTGGGAAAGCCTGGTGGGAAAGCGTCGTGGGAAAGCCTCGTGGAAACCTCGAGGGAAAGCCACTGATCCTAGGATACACGGGAAGGGAAGCGTGACACTGCTGCTACAGCTCGGGAGGAAAGCGCACGTGCATGCCCCCACTCGAGACGAGGACTGACTCCCCTGGGAGAAAACAGAAGTACCCCAGGATCCATGTCAGAACTGGAGAGGAATTCTCAGTTTCCGACACCGACTCCACACAAGGTCTTAGGCCCCGTCATCGATGGATAGGAATCCCGAGAGGCTCCCGAGAAAAATCGCATGGGGACTGGCTTTTCCTGAGGCCACCAGAGCGGGTCCCTGAGGTCCCCGTCGTAAGTCGAGAGCACCTGCCGCAACTCGAGAAAATCCAGGAGGTTCTACCCACCAGGCGAGATAAGGCCCATTTCCGCTGAGGCATCACCAGGCTAATCACACCTAACCTCTGGAACTTCCAAAGGGTCCTTCACACCGTTGCTGGAACTCAAGAAGTTCCCCGACATACCCGTCTCCACTCGAAAGGAAGCACGAGAGTCCGCCCACATCCAGAGGACCCCGTTTCCGCCTCCTAGCTCGAGAGGAGGGATCCTTTCCCTGCGTGGTCGGAAAAGAATTCCCGGCGTTCCCGAGCATCTCAAGAGGAGGCGCTCTCCACAGGAAAGGCAAGAGGAACTGCAGGGTCGTGCCACCATTCCCAGAGTCCCCCAGATATCTCAGTCCATTCCAGGGAAACCTGTTTTTCCTGCACTGTCTTGACTTTCAAAGCCGAGGATCGACTCACACCACGATGGCCCATGGGACAGCCCTGTGGGAAAGTCTCGTGGGAAACCCTCATGGGAAACCTCGAGGGAAAGCCAACCATCCCTTGATCCATGCAAAGGGAAGCGTGACAAGCTGCTACAGCTCGGGAGGAAAGCGCACGTGCATGCCCCCACTCGAGACGAGGACTGACTCCCCTGGGAGACTCCAGAAGTACCCCAAGATCCATGTCAGCACTGGAGAGGAATCCTCAGGTTTCGGCACCGACTCCACACAAGGTCTTATGCCAGGGTCCAGCCCCGGTGGATCCAGGGAATTCGAAGGGTGGACGGCGTTGGTGTGGAAGACTTGTTTATTTATTAATGTAAGATTAGATTCGGAAAATATAGTGTAGTAAGAAGATTAAGTGGAGGAAGAGGGCTGAATAGCTTGGTTTACGCGGACGGCCAATAAAATTCCAGACAAGGAATTTGCACCACCTACGTTGGGCCACCGGCGCCCGCTGGAATATCTAACGGTGCCTCGCCTTAAGCTCCCTTTCGTGGGGTCTTAACAGCCAGGGCAAGTAAGTAGACCTGCAAGCCTCCGCACTCCAGTTGGAGATTCAGCCTGAGTTATAGTTAAAGAGCAGAGAGAAGGAAAGGTAGAGAAGAAGAAAGAGAGAGAAAGACACGGGGCGAGCCAGAGTCCCAAGAAACCAGGCTGAGAGACTAGTTCGAGAAGCTGGTTCGAGAAACTGGCCCCCGGCCCCTGGCCTCCTCCTTTATTGTTCAGAAGGCCTTTTATACTTTTGATAAAACATGGAGATCAATGGATAACACAAAATTATGTAGTGTTCGCAACCCAGATTCTTTCTGTATATCATTTTGTATACAAAAGGTCTCAGGTGATTTACATTATCTTCTGGCCAAGAGGCTTGTTAACACTTTTTGGCTCTCTTCCTTTAATGAATGTAATTTTGTTTCCCCTGAAGTGTTTTTCTTTAATCTGCATCTCCTTAAAGCATTAAAAGTTACATCTCTATAGAACAAGGTGCAGTGGGTTATAACAAAGAAGGTACTTAACTCAAAGATCTAATGTTGCTAATACCGGTAAACTACTTGTTTTTCTATAAACCAACTATATCTAAAAAATAAAGGATATGAAAATTTGGCAGCAAGCATTGACCCAAAAATGAAACTTTTAATCAGTCCTATTCTAAAGATTTTGACTCCTCGGAAGCTCCTGCATTCCTAGGATGATTTAAGCTTCCAGTGCCTCCTGCGGTCAGGAGGCCTCAAACAATCAGAAGCGCAGCTGTACGAGTCCTACAGGCAGGCTAGAAAGAAATCAGAGGGTTTTTGATTGAAACACTCTCTCAAATGCAGAAGACTAACGGACTGAATTGACTTTTTCCAGAAAAGGTTCAGAAGAGTGAAAAAGCAGAGCACAAAAACCGGCATTTTTGTTGGGGTAAATGCTTAAAAATTTCCAGAGGGGTCCCTTAAGTCTGAGCAAGCCTTGCGTATGTCAGCTTCCTTGCTCATAACCTTGTCACGGGCGGGCTTCCTCACACTGGCTCCGGCAGTCTTAGGCCCCGGCATCGATGGGAGAGGAATCCCGAGAGGCCCGAGCAACTCGCATGGGGACTGGCCTTTCCTGAGGCCACCAGAGCGGATCCCTGAGGT
>NW_017208193.1:0-18080 GCF_001704415.2 Capra hircus | reverse complement strand
GTGTTTTGGGGCCTGATCCTGCGTGTCTGGGTTCCTGCCCACAGCCCCAACTCAGGGGAAGCAGCCCCTGAGGCAAGACCTGCTGGAGGAGCCCTGCGCCCCGCCTGATAGGCGAGTGCACAGCCAGCAGGGAAGCGAGCCTCCTCGGGGGAAGAGGAGGCAGCAAGTCCCGTCAAGCTGAAATCCCTGCTTACACGAAGCTAAGTGCGACTCCAGTACGGCAGATCTCTAGCTCTGTTCAGAGGCCCGATCTGGCAGAGTTCCTGGCACCAAGATGCTCTGCCATAGGCGAGCCTTGCGCAGACTTGCCTTGCTTTAAGGCTCCCTCCCAGGAAGGAGCAGGCTGTGTGAGGCTCGGAAACGCCACTGGCGCCTTCCTGGCTTCAGCTCTACCCGCCTTGCCTTTGCACTTAGGTCCAAGCGTCCTTGAGGAGGGCTTAGGGGCTGGTGGGTTGCACACTGCCAAGGGCTCCAGCAGTGAAAGCTCTGTCAGAGGGAAGCGAAGGGCAACAGCAGGGCTCCTTCAGCGGTTCCTTGGCCGCCCAGACAAAGCTCCGCACGGAGAGCACCAGGTTCCAAGGGCCCCTGGCTGGGTTTTGCATCCCCACACTCCCAGAGGCTGACTCCGTGGGTGCCTAGAAAGTGTGTGAGAGACGTAGGTTCCCTAGCACTCTCCTCCCCAGCAGAGACATGTGCAGGTGGTTGGGGCCTTATCCTGCGTGTCTGGGTTCCCGCCCACAGCCTCAACTCAGGGGAAGCAGCCCCTGAGGCAAGACCTGCTGGAGGAGCCCTGCGCGCCCGCCTGATAGGCGAGAGCACAGCCAGCAGTGTAGCGAGCCTCCTCGGGAAGAAGAGGCAGCCGAGCCAGTCAAGAGGAAAGCCCTGCTTGCACGGAGCTAAGTGGGCCTCCAGTACGGCAGAGCTCTAGCTCTGCTCAGAGCCCGATCTGGCAGAGTTTCTGGCGCGAGGCTGCTCGGCCGGGGGCTCGCCTTGCCCAGACTTGCCTTGCTTTTAGGCTCCCTCCCCAGGAAGGAGCTGTCTGAGCGAGCCTGGGAGACGCCACTGGTGCCTTCCTTGCCTCAGCTCCAATCCTGCCTTGCCTTTGCACATAGGTGCCAGGCGTGTTGGGGAGGGCTTAGGGGGTGGTGGGTTGCACACTGCCAAGGGCTTCAGCAGTGAGAGCTCTGTCAGAGGGAAGGGAAGGGCAACTGCAGGGCTCCTCCAGCGGTTTCTAGGCCGCCTAGAATCAGCGCCGCACCGAGAGCACCAGGCTCCCAGGGCCCCTGGCTGGGGTTTTCAGCCCGCACACACGGAGGCTGATTCCTTGGGTGCCCAGAAAGTGTATGACAGACGTAGGTTCCCTAGCACTCTCCTCCCCAGCAGAGACATGTGCAGGTGTTTGGGGCCTGATCCTGCGTGTCTGGGTTCCTGCCACAGCCCCAACTCAGGGGAAGCAGCCCCTGAGGCAAGACCTGCTGGAGGAGCCCTGCGCCCCCCTGATAGGCGAGTGCACAGCCAGCAGGGAAGCGAGCCTCCTCGGGGGAAGAGGAGGCAGCCCCCCGTCAAGTTGAAAGCCCTGCTTGCACGGAGCTAAGTGCGCTCCAGTACGGCAGAGCTCTAGCTCTGCTCAGAGCCCCGATCTGGCAGAGTTCCTGGCGCGAGGCTGCTCTGCCGGGGGCTAGCCTTGCCCAGACTTGCCTTGCTTTTAGGCTGCCTCTCCAGGAAGGAGCAGGCAGCAGGAGCCTGGGAGTCGCCACTGGCGCCTTTCTTGCCTCAGCTCCAATCCTGCCTTGCCTTTGCACTTAGGTCCCAGTCCTCCTTAAGGAGAGCTTAGGGGCTGGTGGGTTGCACACTGCCAAGGGCTCCAGCAGTGAGAATTCTGTCAGAGGGAAGGGAAGGGCAACTGCAGGGCTCCTCCAGCGGTTGCTTGGCCGCCCAGATTCAGCGCCACACGGAGAGCACCAGGCTCCCAGGGCCCTGGCTGGGGTTTTCAGCCCCACACACGGAGGCTGATTCCTTGGGTGCCCAGAAAGTGTATGACAGACGTAGGTTCCCTAGCACTCTCCTCCCCAGCAGAGACATGTGCAGGTGTTTGGGGCCTGATCCTGCGTGTCTGGGTTCCTGCCCACAGCCCAACTCAGGGGAAGCAGCCCCTGAGGCAAGACCTGCTGGAGGAGCCCTGCGCCCCGCCTGATAGGCGAGTGCACAGCCAGCAGGGAAGCGAGCCTCCTCGGGGGAAGAGGAGGCAGCAAGTCCCCGTCAAGCTGAAATCCCTGCTTACACGAAGCTAAGTGCGACTCCAGTACGGCAGATCTCTAGCTCTGTTCAGAGGCCCGATCTGGCAGAGTTCCTGGCACCAAGATGCTCTGCCATAGGCGAGCCTTGCGCAGACTTGCCTTGCTTTAAGGCTCCCTCCCCAGGAAGGAGCAGGCTGTGTGAGGCTCGGAAACGCCACTGGCGCCTTCCTGGCTTCAGCTCTACCCTGCCTTGCCTTTGCACTTAGGTCCCAAGCGTCCTTGAGGAGGGCTTAGGGGCTGGTGGGTTGCACACTGCCAAGGGCTCCAGCAGTGAAAGCTCTGTCAGAGGGAAGCGAAGGGCAACAGCAGGGCTCCTTCAGCGGTTCCTTGGCCGCCCAGACAAAGCTCCGCACGGAGAGCACCAGGTTCCAAGGGCCCCTGGCTGGGTTTTGCATCCCACACTCCAGAGGCTGACTCCGTGGGTGCCTAGAAAGTGTGTGAGAGACGTAGGTTCCCTAGCACTCTCCTCCCGCAGAGACATGTGCAGGTGGTTGGGGCCTTATCCTGCGTGTCTGGGTTCCCGCCCACAGCCCCAACTCAGGGGAAGCAGCCCTGAGGCAAGACCTGCTGGAGGAGCCCTGCGCGCCGCCTGATAGGCGAGAGCACAGCCAGCAGTGTAGCGAGCCTCCTCGGGAGAAGAGGAGGCAGCCGAGCCCAGTCAAGAGGAAAGCCCTGCTTGCACGGAGCTAAGTGGCCTCCAGTACGGCAGAGCTCTAGCTCTGCTCAGAGCCCCGATCTGGCAGAGTTTCTGGCGCGAGGCTGCTCGGCGGGGCTCGCCTTGCCCAGACTTGCCTTGCTTTTAGGCTCCCTCCCCAGGAAGGAGCTGTCTGAGCGAGCCTGGGAGACGCCACTGGTGCCTTCCTTGCCTCAGCTCCAATCCTGCCTTGCCTTTGCACATAGGTGCCAGGCGTCGTTGGGGAGGGCTTAGGGGGTGGTGGGTTGCACACTGCCAAGGGCTTCAGCAGTGAGAGCTCTGTCAGAGGGAAGGGAAGGGCAACTGCAGGGCTCCTCCAGCGGTTTCTAGGCCGCCTAGAATCAGCGCCGCACCGAGAGCACCAGGCTCCCAGGGCCCCTGGCTGGGGTTTTCAGCCCCGCACACACGGAGGCTGATTCCTTGGGTGCCCAGAAAGTGTATGACAGACGTAGGTTCCCTAGCACTCTCCCTCCCCAGCAGAGACATGTGCAGGTGGTTGGGGCCTGATCCTGCGTGTCTGGGTTCCTGCCCACAGCCCCAACTCAGGGGAAGCAGCCCCTGAGGCAAGACCTGCTGGAGGAGCCCTGCGCCCCCGCCTGATAGGCGAGTGCACAGCCAGCAGGGAAGCGAGCCTCCTCGGGGAAGAGGAGGCAGCCCCCCGTCAAGTTGAAAGCCCTGCTTGCACGGAGCTAAGTGCGCCTCCAGTACGGCAGAGCTCTAGCTCTGCTCAGAGCCCCGATCTGGCAGAGTTCCTGGCGCGAGGCTGCTCTGCCGGGGCTAGCCTTGCCCAGACTTGCCTTGCTTTTAGGCTGCCTCTCCAGGAAGGAGCAGGCAGCAGGAGCCTGGGAGTCGCCACTGGCGCCTTTCTTGCCTCAGCTCCAATCCTGCCTTGCCTTTGCACTTAGGTCCCAGTCCTCCTTAAGGAGAGCTTAGGGGCTGGTGGGTTGCACACTGCCAAGGGCTCCAGCAGTGAGAATTCTGTCAGAGGGAAGGGAAGGGCAACTGCAGGGCTCCTCCAGCGGTTGCTTGGCCGCCCAGATTCAGCGCCACACGGAGAGCACCAGGCTCCCAGGTCCCCTGGCTGGGGTTTTCAGCCCCGCACACCGGAGGCTGATTCCTTGGGTGCCCAGAAAGTGTATGACAGACGTAGGTTCCCTAGCACTCTCCTCCCCAGCAGAGACATGTGCAGGTGTTTGGGGCCTGATCCTGCGTGTCTGGGTTCCTGCCCACAGCCCAACTCAGGGGAAGCAGCCCCTGAGGCAAGACCTGCTGGAGGAGCCCTGCGCCCCCGCCTGATAGGCGAGTGCACAGCCAGCAGGGAAGCGAGCCTCCTCGGGGGAAGAGGAGGCAGCAAGTCCCCGTCAAGCTGAAATCCCTGCTTACACGAAGCTAAGTGCGACTCCAGTACGGCAGATCTCTAGCTCTGTTCAGAGGCCCGATCTGGCAGAGTTCCTGGCACCAAGATGCTCTGCCATAGGCGAGCCTTGCGCAGACTTGCCTTGCTTTAAGGCTCCCTCCCCAGGAAGGAGCAGGCTGTGTGAGGCTCGGAAACGCCACTGGCGCCTTCCTGGCTTCAGCTCTACCCTGCCTTGCCTTTGCACTTAGGTCCCAAGCGTCCTTGAGGAGGGCTTAGGGGCTGGTGGGTTGCACACTGCCAAGGGCTCCAGCAGTGAAAGCTCTGTCAGAGGGAAGCGAAGGGCAACAGCAGGGCTCCTTCAGCGGTTCCTTGGCCGCCAGACAAAGCTCCGCACGGAGAGCACCAGGTTCCAAGGGCCCTGGCTGGGTTTTGCATCCCCACACTCCCAGAGGCTGACTCCGTGGGTGCCTAGAAAGTGTGTGAGAGACGTAGGTTCCCTAGCACTCTCCTCCCCAGCAGAGACATGTGCAGGTGGTTGGGGCCTTATCCTGCGTGTCTGGGTTCCGCCCACAGCCCCAACTCAGGGGAAGCAGCCCCTGAGGCAAGACCTGCTGGAGGAGCCCTGCGCGCCCGCCTGATAGGCGAGAGCACAGCCAGCAGTGTAGCGAGCCTCCTCGGGAGAAGAGGAGGCAGCCGAGCCCAGTCAAGAGGAAAGCCCTGCTTGCACGAGCTAAGTGGCCTCCAGTACGGCAGAGCTCTAGCTCTGCTCAGAGCCCGATCTGGCAGAGTTTCTGGCGCGAGCTGCTCGGCCGGGGCTCGCCTTGCCCAGACTTGCCTTGCTTTTAGGCTCCCTCCCAGGAAGGAGCTGTCTGAGCGAGCCTGGGAGACGCCACTGGTGCCTTCCTTGCCTCAGCTCCAATCCTGCCTTGCCTTTGCACATAGGTGCCAGGCGTCGTTGGGGAGGGCTTAGGGGGTGGTGGGTTGCACACTGCCAAGGGCTTCAGCAGTGAGAGCTCTGTCAGAGGGAAGGGAAGGGCAACTGCAGGGCTCCTCCAGCGGTTTCTTGGCCGCCAGAATCAGCGCCGCACGAGAGCACCAGGCTCCCAGGGCCCCTGGCTGGGGTTTTCAGCCCCGCACACACGGAGGCTGATTCCTTGGGTGCCCAGAAAGTGTATGACAGACGTAGGTTCCCTAGCACTCTCCTCCCCAGCAGAGACATGTGCAGGTGTTTTGGGGCCTGATCCTGCGTGTCTGGGTTCCTGCCCACAGCCCCAACTCAGGGGAAGCAGCCCCTGAGGCAAGACCTGCTGGAGGAGCCCTGCGCCCCGCCTGATAGGCGAGTGCACAGCCAGCAGGGAAGCGAGCCTCCTCGGGGGAAGAGGAGGCAGCCAGCCCGTCAAGTTGAAAGCCCTGCTTGCACGGAGCTAAGTGCGCTCCAGTACGGCAGAGCTCTAGCTCTGCTCAGAGCCCGATCTGGCAGAGTTCCTGGCGCGAGGCTGCTCTGGGGGCTAGCCTTGCCCAGACTTGCCTTGCTTTTAGGCTGCCTCCCAGGAAGGAGCAGGCTGGGAGCCTGGGAGTCGCCACTGGCGCCTTCTTGCCTCAGCTCCCCCTGCCTTGCCTTTGCACTTAGGTCCCAGCGTCCTTAAGGAGGGCTTAGGGGCTGGTGGGTTGCACACTGCCAAGGGCTCCAGCAGTGAGAAGCTCTGTCAGAGGGAAGGGAAGGGCAACTGCAGGGCTCCTCCAGCGGTTGCTTGGCCGCCAGACAGCGCCGCACGGAGAGCACCAGGCTCCAGGGCCCTGGCTGGGTTTTCAGCCCCACACTGGAGGCTGATTCCTTGGTGCCAGAAAGTGTATGACAGACGTAGGTTCCCTAGCACTCTCCTCCCAGCAGAGACATGTGCAGGTGTTGGGGCCTGATCCTGCGTGTCTGGGTTCCTGCCCACAGCCCCAACTCAGGGGAAGCAGCCCTGAGGCAAGACCTGCTGGAGGAGCCCTGCGCCCCGCCTGATAGGCGAGTGCACAGCCAGCAGGAAGCGAGCCTCCTCGGGAAGAGGAGGCAGCTCAAGCCCTGCTTGCACGAGCTAAGTGCGCCTCCAGTACGGCAGAGCTCTAGCTCTGTCAGAGCCCCGATCTGGCAGAGTTCTGGCTGCTAGACTTGCCTTGCTTTAGGCTCCCTCCCCAGGAAGGAGCAGGAGCCCGCCACTGGCGCCTTCCTGGCTCAGCTCCCCTGCCTTGCCTTTGCACTTAGGTCCAAGCGTCCTTGGGGAGGGCTTAGGGGCTGGTGGGTTGCACACTGCCAAGGGCTCCAGCAGTGAAGCTCTGTCAGAGGGAAGGGAAGGGCAACTGCAGGGCTCCTCCAGCGGTTCTTGGCCGCCAGAGCGCCGCACGGAGAGCACCAGGTGGGCCCCTGGCTGGGTTTTCTGAAGAAAGTGTGTGAGAGACGTAGGTTCCTAGCACTAGCAGAGACCCAGGAGGCATTGCATTTTTCATGAAAGAGAAAGCAGAAATCAGCCCCTGTTAAGTTGAAGGGAGCCTCAAGAGGAGGCAGCCCAGTAAGCAGCTGCGCCTCCAGTACGGCAGAGCTCTAGCTAGAGCCCTGATCTGGCAGAGTTCCTGCGCGAGGCTGCTCTGCCTGGCGAGCCTTGCCAGACTTGCCTGGCTTTTTCCTCCCAGGAAGGAGCAGTCTGCAGAGTTGGGAGACGCCACTGGCACCTTCCTGCCTCAGCTCTGCTCCTGCCTTGCCTTTGCACCTAGGCTTCTTGTGGTGGCTTAGGGGCCGGTGGCTTCCACACTGCCAAGGGCTCCAACAGTGAGAGCTCTGTTCGAGGGAAATGAAGGGTATATTTGGAATGCAATCGGATGTGAGACGGGAGGCCCTCAGGACCCTCACCTTGAAGCCTTTTCCCCCTTTCACCCTAACAAGTTGGCTGCACACTGTAACCTTAACCCTTCCCTCATATCCACATCCTAACCCTAACCCACTTCATAGTCACGCCCTCAACCTATACTTACCCTTGAAGTACGTACCTGCATCATCTTCGTTTTGGACACTTCCCATGCATAACAAAAGACAAGGTTGGAATGTTTCAAACATCGATCCAAGACCCATTATCCACATAAAAGGGATATAAATACTCTGATCACATCATTTAAATCTCTTGCATCACCAAAATACCTCTCCACCACGTATCCAATCGCCATTGATGGATCACATCTATCTCATACATTTTATAACTTAGCAATCAGATACGCACCCGTAATCTGGGTAATTATATACACAGGATATATTGATACCATAAATATTTCAACAAATTCCACTTTCTACGATGAGTTCAATCTTCACAAAAGTAGGATGAACGGCACCTGTTTCCACTAGGATCCATAGCATTGCACAAAGTGACAGTGAGCGTGAAAATCTTAATGATGACCACCGGAAAGAAGGTCAGCACGGCTGATATCACAGATTTTTCAGTGTTCCGATACGACTTCTACCCAAATCCATAAAGAAAGACATATGCATAGGAAACTACAAATTGAAAGCAAGTCTATTGAGATAAATATTGGACATCAATTGTATGAATCTTTAAGGCATAACTGCAGACATTCTTCAGACATTCTTCAAATTCATAGAATGACAACAAAGTATGGCTACGTACAATCATTCGGTTTTATAAACCACTCATGAATAACCTCACAAGCCATTGAAAACCAGATGACACTTTCAAATAGCTTTGATCTACAAACAAGGCTGTAAGACAGAAAGTTAAAATCGAAAATACATGAACTAAATCCTCAATAGATATGAAAACATCCCTTGGTAGTGAAGTCGATTCACATTAGTTATTAGGGCTTTCATGCACAGATCCACGGGGCATATACAGAACCATTCCTCCAACAAAACTGAAGAATGACTTTAAAATCGCAAACAAAACATGAGTATATGTGTTCACACACTTCATGGAGCAAGGGTTTCTTCGATCTGAAAACTGGCGTCGATGAAGGACTGTGTGAAGAATACTTCAAAGTCTATTTGGCAAACACAGCCTACGTTGGCTATATTTAGTCCTCAGATGAATGGAATGTCATGAGTACTGGCGTTTCAAAGAAGCAGCCTGTGAAGCTCTGGACGCTTATTGGGATGCGTGGTATACCACATTCACACGTTTCAGTAGCATTGGTGCAAAAACGATACACTTCTCAGGGGAAGCTTCTACATGGACTCTTGGGATCAGAGCTCTAACTCATACACACATACTTTTCCTTTGAAAATGATCCTGCATGATAAGCAAACAAAACACTGGATGAACACCTAGACGGTGAGCTCTGTACTAAATGATTTGAAAGCCAGTAGATGGAATGAGCTGATGAGGAAGACTACAAACGAGTCATCTTCTTCAACTTGGTCAAACTGCTCATAGTCATACAAGTGAATGAAAAGTGGAGCCTGTTGTCATTCAATCTGTTGAAAAGAAAGAGAATAATACAACAAATTAGCAAATCTTATTTTCTTCATAAACATTATATTATTTCTGCACAGCTTTCTTACTGGCATGAATAGAATATCTGCAATAATCACTTGTCACAGTGAAATGGATTCACATTCGATATCGATTCACATCTAGAATTGATGCCATAGCTGTTTGATACTATTGCTTGAGTGAATGCAACTTATGTGACTTCACAAACTACAAACACGACTAACATAATAGGTATTAAAAAACCTTGAGTGACATGAGCGTGAAGACTTAGTAGAGTTGCTCTCAAGAATCATGATACTATTCTTCACTCCAGCCATAGGACTGGAATCTGTACATTAACACCCCTGCAAAAGAAACGGGAAGGATAGAATAATAATAAAGGAACTTCATAACTATATTCCTACTGTCAACATTCAACACTATGTTTTCTTTTCAACTGACTTTCATATTTGGTCTACTGTAACCTCTTCTGTGTTCATTTTATGCTAAACTTATTGCCAACAGTAAAATTACCATATGAGCTCTAATGAATTTTTTTACTTGCAAAGCTAGTGATAGAACCAAAGGCCAATATCTACATCAAACAGGAGGAATGGAATGGAAACTGTAAACAATTTTATGGAATAGCATTTCCGTGCTCCTATTCAGTCAAACGGACATTCCAAAGGATGTGATTTTTCTGAAAGTTTATTTCGGAAACTTGGAAGTGGATGACTGCAAACAATAAAACGAATAATATATTGATACATAATACGAATAATATACAGTGGGTCATTCTTTTTTCTATTCTGCCACAGCTAACTGACTGGAAGTCAGTTGTCGTAACTACTACTAACAGAAGACCCTCACCGATGAGTGAAGATATATAGGAAAATCCATAATAGATCTAAAAACCGTCAAAGATAAAATGGTCATGAAAAAATACAGTGACAGTTTAGTTGGTATAAGAAACAGGATGATTATGAAAGCAAAGCCAACAATCATGGATAGGCCATGGAAGCCCGTGGCTGTCACGAGTGTTGACTTGTATCCTTCATCTGAGGTTGTTAAAAGTGCGTGGTAAAATCCAGAGGTTTGCCAGCAGTGGTAACCTCCTGAGCAGACTGAAATCCAAAGGGTTTCCAGAATATCCTGACGATTTCCATCTACTAGGCTGTGGTGAGCTCAAGCAATACATACTCCAGAGGACAGAAGACAGACGTCTACTGCACTTAGGGAGAAAGGGAATGTTGCTGCTCGGCCCTAGTACAAGTGTAGAAGCAACACCTCGGTGATTCGATCTTTAAAGACTCCATACATATGAGAAAGACTGGTATGAATAATCCTTCAGAAGCGCCTTCTCAGACCTCCTCCCATCATAAGCACAAGCATAATGAAAACACTGAGTTTTCATGGGCTCACGCAAAATTAGACTCACTTATGACTTTGCTTTGAGAAGAGTTGAACTACTCATTGTTTAAGAGAAATGACCCTTTCTTCTCTGAAGACTTGTGAATCATTCATAGGGTGTGGTGAATAAACTACTTAAGGATCTAATCCATAAAAATGCGATAGGCTAAGCACAGAGATGTTTTTCTCCCTTTCTCAAAGGATGGAACATTTTGTATTTGCACTGACTTTATGTCTTGACTTCATGTACAATTAGATATTGATTTTTTTAGTTGACATACAATAGGACTAAAAATATCGATATAATACTGATAACTCATGTTGGTATGTGTGGTTGTCACATAGGATTCACAGGAGATTTAGATTCACAGTTGTCAACGTAAAGGATGAATGCTATTTAGCTTCTTCGTGACTCTAGACCACGAATGAAGAGTTTTCCTCAACATATTTCACTGAGGGAAATACAAGGATGATAGGCATAATACTATGCTTCGACTCACGGATATCGAAGCATTGTTCACAATACAGATCTGATTTTCGAAATCAGGGTTCTTTCAGTGTCCTTGAACAGCATTTGTTTTTCTGGATACAGAAGAAAAAACTCATGAGTATCAAACTGGTTCCCAGAAAACATGTGTATGAATTGTTATCTTCCTGAACCAGGGATCAAACCCACATCACTTCCACCTCCTGCACTGGTAGGCAGAGTATTTCTTGATCAACTGCGCCACCTGGGAATCGACATACATTTCAAGGACCACTGCCATCAGCTTCTACTGTTCATGACCAAACTAGGAGAAACAACATTGGAAGAAGGACTCATAAGGGTACTCATAGGAAGTACTCATAAGTCAAGGAACCGTTCTACTGGGTCCTCTCGTTATTACTGGGACAAGTCAGTTCCTCCGATGATGATGGGTATAACTGAAAAATTATTACAAATGCATGGGATGCGATGTCTACATGATAAATGTGTTCCTCTTATACTATTGCTTCAGGGATGTCTACTTCCGCATGAACGACTGCACTACAAGGGATGCCTGCTATTCCAGCTCAAGCAACAGATAGTCAAGTGCAGATCATTGTCCTTTGTTGAAAATAATCAGCAGTTTGTCAACATAGGGAACATGCCGGAGGAACCCTTGGGATGGAACTCTAAAAAACAGGTTGGGCCCTCTTTTTGCCAGGCCCTGCGATAAAATACAAATCAGAAAAAGAAAAATAGCATCGGTTTTGTCAGGACTTCCTCATCTTTTCTTTCTCGGTAGCAGGAAGCAGACATTGAGGCCAGAGGACTGCAGGATTTCATTGTGAACTAACGTTGGGTGGGGTGGAGGCTCATCACTCTAGTAAGAATGTGGCTCACTAAAACGGAATTTCATTCACTTCATGGACATAGAGTTCTAGAATCCTTCATTAAGGAATTCAAGAAGCTATATTTCCTTACACCTTCACAATCTCTTGGTTTACAAGAATGTCAATTGCTAGTCCAGCACTTATACAATGAGTGTTACAGGTAGTATGAGTGTATAAATGATGACGAGCAATGACAGGAAGTTTATTTATTCTCTGTTTGAATTCTTGATTTTTTATATAATTTTTTATAATATCCTTACAGATGTAAATATTTTAGTGACATGTATAAATACACGTTGAGTAGTGCTATGATAACTCATAGTGTTGCCACAATAAATATCATGGTTATTATGTGCTTTTCATATATTCCTTTGGAGATTCTCTTGCATTATACATCATCATAAGATATTTAATAGTTTCCTAAACTGTACAGTAGGTCCTTGTGGCTTCTTTTATATATGGTAATGTATTTGTTAATAATTCAAACAAAAACTGGTACACAAATATTCATAGTGACATTCACAATAGCTCAAAGGTAGAACTCATTCAAGTGTCCGTTGGTGGGAGACTGAATATGCAACGCAAGGTATATTCAGAAGCTTGAACGGTATTCCACCATACAAAAAAGTACATTAAATGGTGCTGCCACTCTGCAAGACATTACACAAATGACTCCAAAACGAACACGTGGAAGAAATACATAGTTCGATTCCAATTCATGCTATGTACCCAAAAGGATTGGGAAAGGGGGCTGAAAAAAAATGGATACTCCTTCCGTCATACTCACAACAGCATGATTCACACTGGCAAACAAACAGAAGCAATCGAAGTGTCCATGGCAGCCAATTCCATAAACAAACTGTGGTATACACACAATGGAATCTGATTCGGCCCTTCAAAGTCAGTAATTCTGACAATGCGACAATGTGGACAAACCTTATGGTCATTAGATTAAGTGAAATAAACCAGACCAAAAAAAGACAAACGTTCTGTGATTCCGCTCATATGAGATATCCAAACAAGTCAAATCTGTCAGAAATAGCAGAAAGTGATTCCGACCGATCGAAAAGAGTTCATGTTTCATGGACCTCAGTTTCCCTTGGAAAAACTGACTTCCCATCATATCTCCAAAACCAATTAGACAAATAACTGGAAGCTATATCCAGTCAAATGAATGTAGACATAATGTTACAGTGTACACCAAACTCACTCAAACTTCTCAACAGACAAAAGGCAAAACTGTATCTGTGGCACCTCAGCTTAGCTTAAAACTGTATCTACGGTACCTCACTTCTGCTTATAAAATTTAACAACAACAACAACACACTAAAGGCTATCCAAAAAAGGATAGAAAACACATATAACATCAACTTTAAAAAATTAGAAATTGAAACGGTGAAAAACCTTATTCACAAAACTTAAACACAAGCCACAGGAAACTATATTTATAAAATAGATATCTGATAAAGGATTGTTCTCCAAATATACCAAAAAATCTAGAACAATCTCATAAAATATGTATACACCTAAACACCTGGCCTACAAAAATATAAAGATAGTAAATAAGCCTATCAAAAAGACTCAAAACCACATAGCATTAGGAAATGACAAACTAAAATAACAGTGAGGTAGCACTGCACACCTATTAGATCCAGTCAACTCAAGAAAAGGGGGTAGGGCACAGCTTCTCCGGTGGCTCAGTGGTAAAGAATCTGCCTGACAATGCAAGACACTCTAGTTCGATCCCTTACCCCAGAAGATCCCACAAGCCACAGAGAAACATAGCTGGATTTTTCCACAGCTAAACAAGGCTCACCTGTGACCTGAATCCTTCATGTCCAGCACTTACTAAACAGCTTTGAAAACATGTCCAGACAAAAAAGGATCGCATGATTATATACAACAGCTCGACTTGTAATCACTACAAACTTTCAAATATCAGGATGTCTTCAGTAGATGACAGTGTAAACAAATGGGGATACATGCAAAGTGAAGGGGAGCAAATGCTACCACAAAATATACCACCTCAGCATGAGGATTAGTTGGACCCAATTAACTTTTATTTTTTTAGAGGACACATGATCATCTCTGAAACCCAAGTTCAAGACAGCTCTTCTGTGAGTCACATTTACCAGAGAAATCTCATTTCAAAGGAATCCTCTCTATATGCCAGATAGAAGGATGAGACACAGTCTTTTGAAACTCTTTTTTCTTTTCTATCGATAGGGAAAGCTAAGCCGTAAATCTGCACAGCCACCATACCCTTCCTTTCCTTTGGTTGTATTTTTTTAAATATTTGTTTCTGTTTTCATTTGGCTGCGCCAGGTCAACCTTCATTGAGGCAAGCCAGATATTTAGCTACAGCATGCAAATTCTCTGTTGTGGCATGGGAGATCTAGTTCTTGGATCAGGAAATGAACCTGGGCCTCCTTCTTTGGGAGTGTCCAGTCTCAGCCACTGGACCACCAGGAAGTGCCTGTTTTGTTTTCAGATGAAGATGGAATCTAAGGTGATATCTTGGGCCATTTCAGTCACTGACTCAGTTTCCTGAGTTTGTCCAAAGCACGCACAAGGTGCACATTATTAAACTGGTTTGCAAAACAAGAAAAGGTTGTCTGCTACAACACTGTATGCTTACAAATATCTAAATGGTAAATGGCATAGTATTGATTTTTCATTACTATGGGGGGAGAAAGAATGCAGGATTCATACATGTTACAACACGAATAAATATTCAAACCATCTTCAGTGAAAAAAAAATCCACATAGAAAAGGCCACCCAGAACCCTTATTCACCATGTCTGCTTTCAATCCATCAAGTTTGTCCAAATAACTGAAAATCTCAGTAACACTCTAAATAAAGAAAAAAGGATGAAGATGGAAACAAAAGATATATTCATACACTTGAACATTGCAAAGTGGAAGTGGGGCGGTGGATTACATTATAACGTAGATACCATATGATTTCCTGATTTTGGAGATTATGTGCTGGTTCTGCAGAAGGTACCCATTTTGGATAAAACACATAGAGTCTTTTAGATGATGTGGCAAATGCTAGCACTTGTTCCCATTGCTAGGCATTTTCTGTACATTTTAAATGACTGGAAAGTATACTAGGTTTCAAAACAACCATGTCAATACCACAAAAGAAATTTAGAGTAGACAGGCAGGAAGCTTTCTGATACAGGCCAAGACTTACCCAGACGAAGTTCAAGGGAAGCTGCGATGCTCACTGCCCTTGAAGGAGTCCACGTGGAATGAAGAAGTACTGTGGGAAGTCTCTTAGTAACCACCATGTCTTGGGTCCTCTGGATGACCTACTGCAGGAGAAACAGATGTTACAGATAAAACGTTCCACATCACTTCACAAAATGTTGTTAGACTACTTTCAGTAAAGCTGAATCATTTGGGATCAATTTACAATCATATAATAGACTACCATTTACAGTCCAAAAATCACTTGCATTTCTAGACACTCATAACAATCAGAAAAAAAAATTAAGAAACTCCCACTTAAAGAAAACATCTAGCAACAAACTTAATCAAGAACATAAAAGACCAGTAGTCAGAAAACTAGAAAGCACTGATAAAGAAACCAAAGAAAACACAAATACACAGAAAACTATTCCACGCTCATGCACTGGAACAATGAGGAATTAAAAGGTCCATTCCAACCAAAGTCATCAACAAATACACGGACTGCAATCACAAAATAACATTCAATGGCATTTTTCACAGAAATAGAAATATTCCTCATATTAGACTGCTACTGTTGACCAGGACCTTAAACGGCCAAAAAGACTCTGAGAAAGAGGAACACAGCTGGAGGCATCTTCCTATCCCTCTTCAAACTACATCACGGAGCTGTAGTGACCACCACAGTGAGGAACTGGCAGGAACACAGACACATGGACTCCAGGAGAGAATAGAGAGCCCAGAAACGAACCCACATGTACATGGTCAGTTCCTGAAAATCAAACCAGGAACGAGCGAAGAGGAAAGGACAGTCTTCTCAAGAAACAGTGACAGGAAAACGGCCACCTACACGGAAGAACATCAGTGTTCATCCTCTACATCATCTAACGCAAATCTGAACTGAAAACCCACCGCTTTGCACACGGAGCTCTTTCCCCTGAGTCCTCCGAGATGGACCTCCAGTCAGCCCTCAGCTGGACACAGGAAACGTCTACTCCGTCCTCATGTTTTCGCTCTTGCAGCGCCTCCCTGCTGGTGGGCACTGAGGCAACCCTGCTCCTCTCAGCCTGGATGCAGCCCTGTTATCCAGAAAGCCTGAGCCCTGATGGTCCTGAGGAGACAAAGCTCCCGCCAGCTGCTCACGGGGCAGAGCCTAAAGGCAAAGCGTCCTGCGCCCCGCGGGTCAGAGGGGGCTTTGGCGCCCCCTGCGGGCCACAGGAGAAGAGCGGGCAGCCCGGCGCTCACAGACCTCAGAGGGCTCACCCAGAAGCAGCTCTGCTGCGAGCACTCAGACTGGAAGCCCAAACTGAAATGGAGCAGAATAGCTCCATGACCCTCCGCAAAACATGGCTAAGGAACAATCAGAGCCTGTATGGAATGCAGCCATAAAAAGGAACACATGTGAGTTTGTTCTAATAAAGGGGAGGGAAGTCAGTCAAAGAGAGAAAAACATGGAATCTAGAAGGATGGTACTGACGAGTCTGTTCACAGAGCAGCAATGGAGGTGCAGACATAGAGAACAGACTTACAGACGAGGGTGGGGAACAAGAGGGAGAGGGTGAGATGAATGGAGAGAGCAGCATGGATGCAGGTACACCAACCTTTGTAAATAGACAACCAATGGGAATTTGCTGTATGATTCAGGGAACTCAAACTGGGCGCTCAGTAGTAACCTAGAGAGGGTGGGAATGCAGTGCGAGGTGGGAGGGAGATTCCAGAGCAAGAGGACATAGGTACACCTATGGTCAATTCATGTGGATGTATGACAAATCAAACCAATATTGTAAAGCAATGATCAATCAACTAAAAAAGAAATAACTGCTTTAAAAAAATATGAACATACACACAAACTTTGCAACAAGGTAACTCCATTTTAAAAACTATTTGAAATTTTAGAAAACTACAAACGTTCTCCATGACCTTCGGTCTGGTGATCAGGTCTAACATACACAAAACAAGCCAACTTACCCAATTATGAATACAAATGAGTTAACAACATTGCCTTTTATCATTTCATACATTTACCCTGTGGAGGACCTTACTCGAGAGAACCAAAAAGAAACTGCTAAATGAACCACGGACCACCCACCCTGGCCAGGCAACAGAGAAAAGAAAACACTTGCAGGAGTCATCTCACAACAGGAGGTCCTGGGAAGGAACAAGGAACGAACAAGCTACCACCAACCAGAATTCTGGAGAGGTCAGGAGATGGGAGGCTCCAGTTCAGAGGTCCTACCAACCTCCCAGGATGCACTTCGCTGGAATCCATCTCGGCTGAGTGATGCGTGTGCCCCCAAGAAGGATCCCAATTCAGAATGCCTGGCAAGAGACAAACCAGAAATGAACCCGATGACCATAAAACCTGAGAGTGCGAGCCACGTGACAGAGTGGTTCTCTCCGTTTCCCTCACCCTCCTGCCCTCCACCCCGGCAGCCCTTCCCAATGAAGCCTCTCGCTTGGACAGCACTCCTCTCCTCAGACAACTCATTGCCCAGTGTCAGACAAGAACTCACTCTCAAGCCCTGGAAGGGAACCCCCTTCCTTCATCAAAAGCAATATCCAGGAGAAAAGAGCTTCAAACGCTATCTTGCAGAGAAGGAAATCAGACAAGGCAATGGCAGCCCGCTCCAGTACCATTGCCTGGAGAATCCCACGGACAGAGGAGCCTGGTAGGCTGCAACCCCGGGGTCACTAAGAGTCGGACACGACTTCACTGAGTGACTTCACTTTCACTTTTCACTTTCATGTACTGGAGGAGGACATGGCAACCCACTCCAGTGTTCTTGCCTGGAGAATCCCAGGGACAGAGGAGCCTGGTAGGCTGCTGTCTATGGGGTCGCGCAGAGTCAGGCACGACTGAAGCGACGTGGCAGCAGCAGCAGAGAAGGAAATGGCACCACCTGCAGTACTCTGGTCTCAGAAATCCTAGGGACAGAGGAGCTTGGTGGGCTACAGTCCAAAAGCAGGGCATTTCTGACGGGAGGAAACAGTCCCAGGGAAGCTGAGCTGCTCACCAAAGGCCCCAGAGCTTTGGATAGCACACCAGAGCTGTGGCTGAGGATTCCCAGCTGCCATGCCTCTTGATCCTGGCCTCTTTCACTAGATACGTGTGTGGAAAACTAGAATCTCAAATATGCCCTGGTGGTTCCATAGTCAAGAATCCACCTGCCAGTGCTGGAGATGCATGTGCGATCCCTAGGATGGGAAGATGCCACATCCTATGGAGCCCGTGTGCCACAACTGCCGAGCCTGTGCTCTAGATCCTGGAAGCCACGATGCCGAGTTCACATGCCGCAGCCACTGAGCCTGTGCCC
>NW_017208192.1:0-4050 GCF_001704415.2 Capra hircus | reverse complement strand
CTTTCCCACGAGGCTTTCCCACAGGCTTTCCCAGTGGGCTGTCCCACGTGCCACCGTGGTGTGAGTCGATCCTAGCTTGAAAGTCAAGGCAGTGCAAGGAAAACAGGTTTCCCTGGAATGGACTGAGACATCTGAGGACTCTGGGAATGGTGGCACGACACTGGAGTTCCTCTCTCGTTTCCTGTGGAGAGTGCCCCGAGCAACTTGCATGGGGACTGGCCTTTCATGAGGCCAACAGAGCGGGTCTCTGAGGTCCAAGTCGTAAGTCGAGAGCTCCTGCTGCAACTCGAGAAAATCCAGGAGGTTCTCCCCTCCAGGCGAGATGTGGCCCATATCCGATGAGGCGTCTCGAGGCTTATCAACAAGCGTCTGGAACTAACAAACGGGCCTTCAAACGCTAGCTGCAACTCAAGAAGTTCCCGAAATACACCTCTCCACTCGAGAGGAAGCAGAGAGTCCCGCCCACATCCAGAGTAGCCCCGTTACTGCTCCTAGCTCGAGAGGAGGGATCCTTTCACTGAGTGGTCGGTCAAGTATTTCCGGAGTTCCCGACTCATCTCAAGAGGAGGCGCTATCCACAGGAAAGGCGAGAGGAACTCCAGATTCGTGCACCCATTCCCAGAGTCCCCCAGATGTCTCAGTCCATTCCAGGGAAACCTGTTTCCCTACACTGCCTCGACTTTCAGGACCAGGATCCACTCACACCACGGTGGCACTTGGCACAGCCCTTAGGGAAAATCCTCGAGGGAAAGCCACAGATCCCTTGATCCATGTGAAGAGAAGCGTGACACTGCTGCTACAGCTTGGGAGGAAAGCGCACGTGCATGCCTCCACTCGAGATGAGGACTGACTCCCCTGGGGAGACTCCAGAAGAACCCCAAGATCTATGTCAGCACTGGCGAGGAATCCTCAGGTTCCGGCACCGACTCCACACAAGGTCTTAGACCCCGGCATCGACGGGAGAGAAATCCCGAGAGGCCCCCGAGCAACTCGCATGGGGACTGGCCTTACCTGAGGCCACCAGAGCGGGTTCCTGAGGTCACCGTCTTTAAGTCGAGAGCACCTGCACCAACTCGAGAAAAAAAAATGCAGGAGGTTCTCCCCTCCAGGGGAGATGAGCCCCATTTCTCTGAGGCGTCCCCAGGCTAATTACACCTAACCTCTGGAACTTCCAAAGGGTCCTTCACACCATTGCTGCAACTCAAGAAGTTCCCCGATGTACCCGTCTCCACTCGAGAGGAAGCACGAGAGTCCCGCCCACATCCAGAGGAGCCCCGTTTCCGCCTCATAGCTCGAGAGAGGGATCTTTCCCTGCGTGGTCGGGAAAGAATTCCCGGCGTTCCCGTCGCATCTCAATTGGAGGCGCTCTCCACAGGAAAGGAGAGAGGAACTCCAGGGTCGTGCCACCATTCCCAGAGTCTTCCAGACGTCTCAGTCCATTCCAGGGAAACCTGTTTTCCCTGCACTGCCTCGACTTTCAAGCCAAGGATCGACTCACACCTCGGTGGCACGTGGGACAGCCCTGTGGGAAAGCCTGGTGGGAAAGCCTCCTGGGAAGTCTCGTGGGAAAGCCTCATGGGAAAGCCTATGGGAAAGCCTCGAGGGAAAGCCACAGATAACTTGATCCACGCGAAGGGAAGCATGACACTGCTGCTGCAGCTCGGGAGGAAAGCGCACGTGCATGCCCCACTCGAGACGAGGACTGACTCCCCTGGGAGACTCCAGAAGTACCCCAAGATCCATGTCAGCACTGTAGAGGAATCCTCAGGTTCCGGCACCGACTCCACACAAGATCTTAGGCCCCGGCATCGACGGGAGAGGAATCCTGAGAGGCCCCGAGCAACTCGCATGGGGACTGGCCTTTCCTGAGGCCACTAGAGCGGGGTCCCTGAGGTCCCTCGTAAGTCGAGAGCACTGCTGCAACTCGAGAAAATACAGGAGGTTCTCCCTCGAGGCGAGATGAGCCCATTTCCCCTGAGGTGTCTCGAGCGTAATCAGTTCTAACCTCTGGAACTTCCAAAGGGTCCTTCACACCCTTGCTGCAACTCAAGAAGTTCCGCGACATACCCGTCTCCACTCGAGAGGAAGCACGAGAGTCCCGCCCACATACAGAGGAGCCCCGTTTCGGCCTCTTAGCTCGAGAGGAGGGATCCTTTCCCTGCGTGGTCGGGAAAGAATTCCCGGCGTTCCCGTCGCATCTCAAGAGGAGGCGCTCTCCACAGGAAAGGCGAGAGGAACTCCAGGGTCGTGCCACCATTCCAGAGTCCCCAGATGCCTCAGTCCATTCCAGGGAAACGTGTTTTCCTGCACTGCCTCGACTTTCAAGCTGAGGATCGACTCACAACACGGTGGCACGTGGGACAGCCCTGTGGGAAAGCCTCGTGGAAAGCCTTTTGGAAAGCCTCGAGGAATGCCCAAATCCCTTGTTCCACGCGAAGGGAAGCGTGACATTGCTGCTACAGCTCGGGAGGAAAGGGCACGTGCATGACCCAACTCGAGACGAGGATTGACTTCCCTGCGGAGATTCCAGAAGTACCCAAAGATCCATGTCAGCACTGGAGAGGAAACCTCAGGTCTGACCGACTCCACACAAGGTCTTAGGCCCCGATATCGACTGGAGAGGAATCCCGAGAGATCCCCGAGAGGCCCCCGAGCAACTCGCAAGGGGACTGGCCTTTCCTGAGGCCACCAGAGCGGTCCCTGAGGTCCCCGTCGTAAGTCGAGAGCACCTGCCTTAACTCGAGAAAAATCCAGGAGGTTCTCCCCTCCAGGCGAGATGAGGCCCATTTCCGCTGAGGCGTCTCGAGGCTAATCACACCTAAACTCTGGAACTTCCAAAGGGTCCTTCACACCCTTGCTGGAACTCAAGAAGTTCCACAACATTCCCGATTCCACTCGAGAGGAAGCACGAGAGTCCCGCCCACATCCAGAGGAGCCCCGTTTCCGCCTCCTAGCTCGAGAGGTGGGATCCTTTTCTGCGTGGTCGGGAAAGAATTCCCGTTTCCCGTCGCATCTCAAGAGGAGGCGCTCTCCACAGGAAAGGCGAGAGGAACTCCAGGTCGTGCCACATTCCCAGAGTCGCCCAGATATCTCAGTCCATTCCAGGGAAAACTGTATTCCCTGCACTGCCTCAACTTTCAAGCCGAGGATCGACTCACACCACGGTGGCACGTGACAGCCCTGTGGGAAAGCCGTGGGAAAACCTCGTGGGAAAGCCCTCGAGGGAAAGCCACAGATCCCTTGATCCACTCGAAGGGAAGCGTGACACTGCTGCTACAGCTGGGAGGAAAGCGCATGTGCATGCCCCCACTCGAGACGAGGACTGACTCCCTGGGGAGTCTCCAGACGTACCCCAAGATCCATGTCAGCACTGGAGAGGATTCCTCAGGTTCCGGCACTGACTCCACACAAGGTCTTAGGCCCCAGCATCGACGGGAGAGGAAACCCGAGAGCCCCGCCACCGAGTAACTCGCATGGGACTGGCCTTTCCTGAGGCCACAGAGAGGGTCCCTGAGGTCCCCGACGTAAGTCGAGAGCACCTGCCGCAACTCGAGAAAATCCAGGAGGTTCTCCCCTCCAGGCGAGATGAGGCCAATTTCCGCTGAGGCGTCTCCAGGCTAATCACACCTAAACTCTGGAACTTCCAAAGGGTCCTTCACACCCATGCTGCAACTCAAGAAGTTCCACGACATACCCGACTCCACTAGAGAGGAAGCACGAGAGTCCCGCCCACATCCAGAGGAGCCCCGTTTCGCCTACTAGCTCGAGAGGACGGATCCTTTCCCCGCGTTGTCGGCAAAGAATTCCCGGCGTTCCCATCGCATCTCAAGTGGAGGCGCTCTCCACAGGAAAGGCGAGAGAACTCCAGGGTCGTGCCACATTCTCAGAGTCCCCCAGATGTCTCAGTCCATTCCAGGAAACCTGTTTTCCCTGCACTGCCTCGACTTTCAAGCGAGGATAAACTCACACCACGGTGGCACGTGGACAGCCTGTGGAAAAGCGTCGTGGGAAAGCCTCGTGGGAAAGCCTCGAGGGAAAGCCACAGATCCC
>NW_017208191.1:0-4051 GCF_001704415.2 Capra hircus | reverse complement strand
CTCAGTCCATTCCAGGAAACTAGTTTTCCCTGCACTGCCTCGACTTTCAAGTCGAGATCGACCACACCAAGGTGCACGTGGGACAGCCCTGTGGAAAGCCTCGTGGGGAAAACTCGTGGGAAAGCCTCGAGGGAAAGCCCCAGATCCCTTGATCCACGCCAAGGGAAGCGCGACACTGCTGCTACAGCTCGGGAGAAAGCGCACCTGCATGCCCCCACTCGAGACGAGGACTGACTCCCCTGGGAGACTCCAGAAGTACCCCAAGATCCATGTCAGCACTGGAGAGGAATACTCAGGTTCCGGCAACGACTTCCACACAAGGTCTTAGGCTCCGGCATCGACGGGAGAGGAAACCGATCCCGAGAGGCCCCGAGCAACTCGCAAGGGGACTGGCCTTTCCTGAGGCCACCAGAGGGTCCTGATGTCCCCGTCGTAAAGTCGAGAGCACCTGCCGCAACTCGAGAAAATCCAGGAGGTTCTCCCCTCCATTCGAGATGAGGCCCATTTCCACTGAGGCGTCTTGAGGCTAATCACACCTAAACTCTGGAACTTCCAAAGGGTCCTTCACACCCTTGCTGCAACTCAAGAAGTTCCCCGACATACCCGTCTCCACTCGAGAGGAAGCACGAGAGTCCCGCCCACAACCAGAGGAGACCCGTTTCCGCCTCCTAGCTCGAGAGGAGGATCCTTTCCCTGCGTGGTCAAAAGAATTCCCGGCGTTCCGTCGCATCTCAAGAGGAGGCGCTCTCCACAGGAAAGGCGAGAGGAACTCCAGGGTCGTGCCACCATTCCAGAGTCCCCAGATGTCTCAGTCCATTCCAGGGAAACCTGTTTTCCCTGCACTGCCTCGACTTCAAGCGAGGATCGACTCACACCACGGTGGCACGTGGACAGCCTGTGGGAAAGCCTCGGGAAAAAGCCCTGATCCCTTGATCCACGAAGGGAAGCGTGACACTGCTGCTACAGCTCGGGAGGAAAGCGCACTTGCATGCCCCACTCGAGACGAGGACTGACTCCCCTGGGGAGACTCCAGAAGTACCCCAATCCATGTCAGCACTGGAGAGGAATCCTCAGGTTCCGCACCGATTCCACACAAGGTCTTAGGCCCCGCTTCGACGGGAGAGGAATCCCGAGAGGCCCCCGAGCATCTCGCATGGGGACTGGCCTTTCCTGAGGCCACCAGAGCGGGTCCCTGAGGTCCCAGTCGTAAGTCGAGAGCACCTGCCGCAACTCGAGAAAATCCAGGAGGTTCTCCCCTCCAGGCGAGATGAGGCCCATTTCCGCTGAGGCGTCTGGAGGCTAATCGCATCTAACATCTGGAACTTCCAAAGGGTCTTTCACTCCTTTACTGCAACTCAAGAAGTTCCTCGACAAAATCGTCTCACTCGAGAGGAAGCACGAGATTCCCGCCACATCCAGCAGGACCCGTTTCCGCCTCCTAGCTCGAGAGTAGGGATCCTTTCCCTGCGTGGTCGGGAAAGAATTCCCGGCGTTCCCTTCGCATCTCAAGAGGAGGCGCTCTCCACAGGAAGTGAGAGGAACTCCAGGGTTGTGCCACCATTCCCAGAGTCCCCAGATGTCTCAGTCCATTCCAGGGAAACCTGTTTTCCCTGCACTGCCTCGACTTTCAAGCCGAGGATCGACTCACACCACGGTGCACTTGGGACAGCCCTGTGGGAAAGCCTGTGGGAAAGCCTCGTGGTAAGCCTCGAGGGAAAGCCACAGATCCCTTGATCCACGCGAAGGGAAGCGTGACACTGCTGCTACAGCTCGGGAGGAAAGCGCACGTGCATGCCCCCACTGAGACGAGGACTGACTCCCCGGGAGACTCCAGAAGTACCCAAGATCCATGTCAGCACTGGAGAGGAATCCTCAGGTTCCGGCGCCAACTTCACACAAGATCTTAGGCCCGGCATCGACGGGAGAGGAATCCTGAGAGGCCCCGAGCAACTCGCATGGGACTGGCCTTTCCTGAGGCCACCAGAGCGGGTCCCTGAGGTCCCCGTGTAAGTCGAGAGCACCGCAACTCGAGGAAATCCAGGAGGTTCTCCCCTCCGGCGAGATGAGGCCCATTTCCGCTAAGGTCACGATGCTAATCACATCCAACATCTGGAACTTCCAAAGGGTCCTTCACACCCTTGCTGCAACTCAAGAAGTTCCCCGACATACCCGTCTCCACTCGAGAGGAAGCACGAGAGTCCCGCCCACATCCAGAGGAGCCCCGTTTGCGCGTCCTAGCTCGAGAGGAGGGATCCTTTCCCTGCGTGGTCGGGAAAGAATTTCCGGCGTTCCCGTCGCATCTCAAGAGGAGGCACTCTCCACAGGAAAGGCGAGAGGAATCCAGGGTCGTGCCACCATTCCCAGAGTCCCCCAGATGTCTCAGTCCATTCCAGGGAAACCTGTTTTCCCTGCACTGCCTCGACTTTCAAGCCGAGGATCGACTCACACCACGGTGGCACGTGGGACAGCCCTGTGGGAAAGCCTCGTGGGAAAGTCTCGAGGGAAGCCACAGATCCCTTGATCCACGCGAAGGGAAGCGCGACACTGCAGCTACAGCTCGGAAGGAAAGCGCACGTGCATGCCCCCACTCGAGACAAGGACTTACTCCCTGGGGAGACTCCAGAAGTACCCCAAGATCAATGTCAGCACTGGAGAGGAATCCTCAGGTTCTGGCACCGACTTCACACAAGGTCTTAGGCCCCGGCATCGACGGGAGAGGAATCCTGAGAGGCCCCCGAGCAACTCGCATGGGGACTGGCCTTTCCTGAGGCCACCAGAGGCGGTCCCTGGATCCCCGTCGAAAATCGAGAGCAACTGCCGCAACTCGAGAAAATCCAGGAGGTTCTCCCCTCCAGGCGAGATGAGGCCCATTTCCGCTGAGGCGTCTCGAGGCTAATCACATCTAACGTCTGGAACTTCCAAAGGGTCCTTCACACCCTTGCTGCAACTCAAGAAGTTCCCGACATACCCGTCTCCACTCGAGAGGAAGCTCGAGAGTCACCAATATCCAGAGAAGCCCCGTTTCCGCCCCTAGCTCGAGAGGCGGGATCCTTTCCCTGCGTGGTCGAGAAAGAATTCCTGGCGTTTCGCCGCATCTCAAGAGGAGGCTCTCCACAGGAAAGGCGAGAGGAACTCCAGGGTCATGCCACCATTCCCAGAGTCCCCCAGATGTCTCAGTCCACTCCAGGGAAACCTGTTTTCCCTGCACTGCCTCGACTTTCAAGCCGGATCGACTCACACCAATGGTGGCACGTGGGACAGCCCTGTGGGAAAGCCTCGTGGGAAAGCCTCGTGGAAAGCCTCGAGGAAAGCCACAGATCCCTTGATCCACGCGAAGGGAAGGGACACTTCTGCTAAAACACGGGAGGAAAGTGCACGTGCATGCCCCACTCGAGGCGAGGACTGACGCCCCTGGGAGACTCCAGAAGTAGCCCAAAATCCAATGTCAGCACTGGAGAGGAATCCTCAGGTTTCGGCACTGACTCCACACAAGGTCTTAGGCCCCAGCATCGAAGGGAGGAATCCCGAGAGGTCCCCGAGCAACTCGCATGGGGACTGTCCTTTCCTGAGGCCACAGAGCGGGTCCCTGAAGTCCCCGTCGTAAGTCGAGAGCACCTGTGCCAACTCGAGAAAATACAGGAGGTTCCCCGCCAGGCGAGATGAGGCCATTTCCGCTGAGGTCTCGAGGCTAATCACACCTAACCTCTGGAACTCCCAAAGGGTCCTTCACACTTTTGCTGCAACTTAAGAAGTTCCCCGACAAACCCGGCTCCACTCGAGAGGAAGCACGAGAGTCCCGCCCACATCCAGAGGAGCCCCGTTTCTATCTCATAGCTCGAGAGGAGGGATACTTTCCCTGCGTGTCAGGAAAGAATTCCCGGTTCCCGTCGCATCTCAAGAGGAGGCTCTCTCCACAGGAAAGGCGAGAGAACTCCAGGGTCGTGCCACCATTCCCACAGTCCCCCAGATGTCTCAGTCTATTCCAGGGAAACCTGTTTTTCCCACTGCTCGACTTTCAAGCGAGGATCGACTCACACACGGTGGCACTTGG
>NW_017208190.1:0-4051 GCF_001704415.2 Capra hircus | reverse complement strand
ACTGAGACATCTGGGGACTCAGGGAATGGTGGCACGACCCTGGAGTTCCTCTCGCCTTTCCTGTGGAGAGCGCCTCCTCTTGAGATGCGACAGGAACGCCGGGAATTCTTTCCGGACCACGCAGGGAAAGGATCCCTCCTCTCGAGCTAGGAGCGGAAACGGGGCTCCTCTGGATGTGGGCGGGACTCTCCTGCTTCCTCTCGAGTGGAGACGGGTATGTCGGGAACTTCTTGAGGTGCAGCAACGGTGTGAAGGACCTTGAACGTTCCAGAGGTTAGGTGTGATTAGGCCTCGAGACGCCTCAGCGGAAATGGGCCTCATCTCGCCTGGAGGGGAGAACCTCCTGGATTTTCTCGAGTTGCGGCAGGTGCTCTCGACTTACGACGGGGACCTCAGGGACCCGCTCTGGTGGCCTCAGGAAAGGCCAGTCCCCATGCGAGTTGCTCTGGGGCTCTTGGGATTCCTCTCCCGTCAATATCGGGGCCTAAGGCCTTGTGTGGAGTCGGTGCCAGAACCTGAGGTTTCCTCTCCAGTGATGACATGGATCTTGGGGTACTTCTGGAGTCTCCCAGGGGAGTCAGTCCTCGTCTCGAGTGGGGGCATGAACGTGCGCTTTCCTCCCGAGCTGTAGTAGCAGTGTCACGCTTCCCTTCACGTGGAACAAGGGATCTGTGGCATTTCCTCGAGGATTTCCCGTGAGGCTTTCCCACGAGGCTTTCCCACAGGGCTGTCCCACGTGCCACCGCGGTGTGAGTCGATCCTCGGCTTGAAAGTCGAGGCAGTGCAGGGAAAACAGGTTTCCCTGGAATGGACTGAGACATCTGGGGGACTCAGGGAATGGGGCCTGATCCTGGAGTTCTTCTCGCCTTTCCTGTGGTGAGCGCCTCCTCTTGAGATGCGACGGGAACGCTAGGAATTCTTTCCCGACCACGCAGGGAAAGGATCCCTCCTCTCGAGCTAGCAGGCGGAAACGGGGCCACTCTGGATATGGGCGGGACTCTCGGATTCCTCTTGAGTGGAGACGGGTATGTCGGGGAACTTCTTGAGTTGCAGCAAGTGTGTGAAGGACCCTTTGGAAGTTCCAGAGTTAAAGTGTGATTACCCCCTAGTTGCCTTAGCGGAAATGGGCCTCATCTCGCCTGGAGGGGAGAACCTCCTGGATTTTCTCGAGTTGCGGCAGGTGCTCTCGACTTAAGATGAAGGCCTCAGGGACCCGCTCTGGTGGCCTCATGAAAGGCCAGTCCCCATGCGAGTTGCCCTGGGGCCTCTCGGGATTCCTCTTCCGTAGATGCCGGGGCCTAAGACCTTGTGTGGAGTCGGTGCCGGAACCTGAGGATTCCTCTCCAGTGCTGACATGGATCTTGGGGTATTTCTGGAGTCTCCCCAGGGAGTCAGTCCTCGTCTCGAGTGGGGGCATGCACGTGCGCTTTCCTCCCGAGCTCTAGCAGCAGTGTCACGCTTCCCTTCGCGTGGATCAAGGGATCTGTGGCTTTCCCTTGAGGCTTTCCCATGAGGCTTTCCCACAGGGCAGTCCCACGTGCCACTGTGGTGTGAGTCGATCCTCGGCTTGAAGGTCGAGGCAGTGCAGGGAATACAGGTTTCCCTGGAATGGACTGAGACATCTGGGGGACTCTGGGAATGGTGGCACGACCCTGGAGTTCCTCTTGCTTTTCCTGTGGAGAGGGCCTCCTCTTGAGATGCGTTGGGAACGCCGGGAATTCTTTCCCGACCACCAGGGAAAGGATCAATCCTCTCGAGCTATGAGGCGGAAACAGGGCTCCTCTGGATGTGGGCGGGACTCTACTTCTTCCTCTCGAGTGGAGACGGGTATGTCGGGGAACTTCTTGAGTTGCAGCAAGGGTTTGAAGGACCCTTTGGAAGTTCCAGAGGTTAGGTGTGATTAGCCTCGAAACGCCTCAGCGGAAATGGGCCTCATCTCGCCTGGAGGGAGAACCTCCTGGATTTTCTCGAGTTGCGGCAGGTGCTCTCGACTTACGACGGGACCTCAGGGATCCGCTCTGGTGGCCTCAGGAAAGGCCAGTCCCCATGCGAGTTGCTCGTGGGCCTCTCGGGATTCCTCTCCCGTCGATGCTGGGCCTAAGACCTTGTGTGGACTCAGTGCCGGAACCTGAGGATTCCTCTCCAGTGCAGACATGGATCTCAGGGTACTTCTGGAGTCCTCCCAGGGCAGTCAGTCCTCTATTTGAGTGGGGGCATGCACGTGCGCTTTCCTCCAGAGCTGTAGCAGCAGTGTCATGCTTCCCTTTCCGTGGATCAACGGATCTGTGGCTTTCCCTCGAGGCTTTCCCACGAGGCTTTCCCACGAGGCTTTCCCACAGGGCTGTCCCACGTGCCACCGGTGGTGTGAGTGGATCCTCAGCTTGAAAGTCGAGGCAGTGCAGGAAAAACAGGATTCCCTGGAAAGGACTGAGACATCTGGGGGACTCTGGGAATGGTGACAGGACCCTGGAGTTCCTCTCGCCTTTCTGTGGGAGAGCGCCTCCTCTTGAGATGCGACGGGCGCGGGGAATTCTTTCCCGACCACGCAGGGAAAGGATCCTCCTCTCGAGCTAGGATTAGGAAACGGGGCTCCTCTGGATGTGGGCGGGACTCTCTGCTTCCTCTCGAGTGAGACGGGTATGTCGGGGAACTTCTTGAGTTGCAGCAAGGGTGTGAAGGACCCTTTGTTAGTTCCAGAGGTTAGGTGTAATTAGCCTGAGACGCCTCAGCGGAAATTGGCCTCATCTATCCTGGAGGGGAGAACCTCCTGGATTTTCTCGAGTTGCGCGGTGCTCTCGACTTACACGGGGGACGTCAGGACCGCTCTGGTGGCCTCAGGAAAGGCCAGTCCCCATGCGAGTTGCTCGGGGGGCCTCTCGGGATTCCTCTCCCGTGATGCGGGGCTAAGACCTTGTGTGGAGTCGGTGCCGGGAACCTAGGATTCCTCTCCAGTGCTGACATGGATCTTTGGGTACTTCTGGAGTCTCCCAGGGGAGTCAGTCCTCGTCTCGAGTGGGGGCATGCACCTGCGCTTTCCTCCCAACTGTAGCAGCAGTGTCACACTTCCCTTCGCGTGATCAAGGGATCTGTGGCTTTCCCTCGAGGCTTTCCCACGAGGCTTTCCCACGAGGCTTTCCCACAGGGTTGTCCCACGTGCCACCGTGGTGCGAGTCGATCCTCGGCTTGAAAGTCGAGGCAGTGCAGGGAAAACAGGTTGCCCTGGAATGGAGTGAGACATCTGGGGCACCCTGGCAATGGTGGCACGACCCTGGAGTTCCTCTCGCCTTTCTTGTGGAGAGCGCCTCCTCTTGAGATGCGACGGGAACGCCGGGAATTCTTTCCCGACACGCAGGGAAAGGATCCACCTCTCGAGCTAGGAGGCGGAAACGGGGCTCCTCTGGATGTGGGCGGGACTCTCGTGCTTCCACTCGAGTGTAGACGGGAATGTTGGGGAACTTCTTGAGTTGCAGCAAGGGAGTGAAGGACCCTTTTGAAGTTCGAGAGGTTAGGTGTAATAAGCCGTGAGACGCCTCAGCGGAAATTGGCCTCATCTCGCCTGGAGGGGAGAACCTCCTGGATTTTCTCGAGTTGCAGCAGGTGCTCTCGACTTACGACGGGGAGCTCAGAGACTCGCTCTGGTGGCCTCAGGAAAGGCCAGTCCCCATGGGAGTTGCTCGGGGCCTCTCGGGATTCCTCTCCCGTCGATGGGGGCCTAAGACCTTGTGTGGATTCGAGGCCGGGAACTTAGGATTCCTCTCCAGTGCTGACATAGATCTTGGGGTTCTTCTGGAGTCTCCCCAGGGGAGTCAGTCCTCTTCTAGAGTGGGGGCATGCACCTGCGCTTTCCTCCCGAGCTGTAGCAGCAGTGTCACGCTTTCCTTCGCGTGGATCAAGGGATCTGTGGCTTTCCTCGAGGCTTTCCCACGTGGCTTACCACAGGGCTGTCCCACGTGCCACCGTGGTGTGAGTCGATCCTCGGCTAGGAAGTCGAGGCAGTGCAGGGAAAACATGATTTCCTGGAATGGACTGAGACATCTTTGGGCTCTGGGAA
>NW_017208189.1:0-4052 GCF_001704415.2 Capra hircus | reverse complement strand
GCTTTAGCAGCAGTATCACGCTTCCTTCCCGGGATCAAAGGGATCTGTGGCATTCCCTCGAGGCTTTCCACGAGGTTTTCCCACGAGGTTTTCCCACAGGGCTGTCCCACGTGCCACCATGGTGTGAGTCGATCCTCTGCTTGAAAGTCAAAACAGTGCAGGGAAAACAGGTTTTCCCTGGAATGGACTGAGACATCTGGGGACTCTGGGAATGGTGGCATGACCCTGGAGTTCCTCTCCCTTTCCTCTGGAGAGCGCCTCCTCTGAGATGCGACGGTAACGCCGGGAATTTTTGCCCGAGCACGCAGGGAAAGGATCCCTCCTCTCCAGCTAGGAGGTGGAAACGGTGCTCCTCTGGATGTGGTCGGGACTCTCGTGCTTTCCTCTCGAGTGGAGACGGGTATATCGGGAAACTTCTTGAGTTGCGCAAGGGTATGAAGGACCCTTTGGAAGTTCAAGAGGTCTGGTGTGATTAGCCTCAGGACGCCTCAGCGGAAATGGGCCTCATCTCGCCTGGAGGGTAGAACCTCCTGGATTTTCTCGAGTTGTGGCAGGTGCTCTCGACTTACGATGGGGTCTTCAAGGACCCACTCTGGTGGCCTCAGGAAAGGCCAGTCCCCATGCGAGTTGCTCGGGGGCCTCTCGGGATTCCTCTCCCGTCGATGCTGGAGCCTAAGACCTTGTGTGGAGTCAGTGCCGGAACCTGAGGATTCCTCTCCAGTGCAGACATGCATCTTGGGCTACTTTCTGGAGTCTCCCCAGGGCAGTCAGTCCTCGTTTCGATTGGGGTCATGCACGTGCGCTTTCCTCCGGAGCTGTAGCAGCAGTTTCGCGCTTTCCTTCGCGTGGATCAAGGGATCTGTGTCTTTCCCACGAGGCTTTCCCACAGGGCTTTCCCACGTGCCACGGTGGTGTGAGTCGATCCTCGGCTTTAAAGTCGAGGGCAGTGAAGGGAAAACAGTTTTCCCTGAATGGACTGAGACATCTGGGGGACTCAGGGAATGGGGGCACGACCCTGGAGTTCCTCTCGCCTTTCCTGTGGAGAGTGCCTCCTCTTGAGATGCGACGGGAACGCCGGGAATTCTTTCCTGACCACGCAGGGAAAGGATCCCTCCTCTCGAGCTAGCAGGCGGAAACGGGGCCACTCTGGATATGGGCGGGACCCTCGGATTCCTCTTGAGTGGAGACGGGTATGTCGGGGAACTTCTTGAGTTGCAGCAAGCGTGTGAAGGACCCTTTAGAAGTTCCAGATTTAAAGTGTGATTACCCCCTAGTTGCCTCAGCGGAAATGGGGCTCATCTCGCCTGGAGGGGAGAACCTAATGGATTTTCTCGAGTTGCGGCAGGTGCGCTCGACTTACGATGGGGACCTCAGGGACCCGCTCTGGTGGCCTCATGAAAGGCCAGGCCCCATGCGAGTTACTCTGGGGCCTCTCGGGATTCCTCTCCCGTAGATGCCGGGACCTAAGACCATGTGTGTAGTCGGTGCCAGAACCTGAGGATTCCTCTCCAGTGCTGACATGGAACTTGGAGTACTTCTGGAGTCTCCCCAGGGGAGTCAGTCCTCGTCTCGAGTGGGGCCATACACGTGCGCTTTCCTCCCGAGCTGTAGCAGCAGTGTAATGCTTCCCATCCCGTGGAACAAGGGATCTGTGGCATTCCCTCGTGGCTTTACCGCGAGGCTTTCCCACGTGGCTTTCCCACAGGGCTGTCCCACGTTCCACCGTGGTGTGAGTCGATCCTCGGCTTGAACGTCGAGGCAGTGCAGGGAAAACAGGTTTCCCTGGAATGGACTGAGACATCTGGGGGACTCTGGGAATAGTGGCACGACCCAGGAGTTCCTCTCGCCTTTCCTGTGGAGAGCGCCTCCTCTTGAGATGCGACGGGAACGCCGGGAATTCTTTCCCGACCACGCAGGGAAAGGATCCCTCCTCTAGAGCTAGGAGGCGGAAACGGGTCTCCTCTGGATGTGGGCGGGACTCTCGTGCTTCCTCTCGAGTGGAGACGGGTATGTCGGGGAACTTCTTGAGTTGCAGTAAGGGTGTGAAGGACCCTTTGGAAGTTCCAGATGTTAGATGTGATTAGCCTCGAGACACCTCAGCGGAAATGGACCTCATCTCGCCTGGAAGGGAGAACCTCCTGTATTTTCTCGAGTTGCGGCAGGGGCTCTCGGCTTACGACGGGGACTTCAGGGACCCGCTCTGGTGGCCTCAGGAAAAGGCAGTCCCCTTGCGATGCTTGGGGGCCTCTCATGATTCCTCTCCAGTCACTGACAGGACCTAAGACCTTGTGTGGAGTCGGTGCCGGAACCTGAGGATTCCTCTCCAGTGCTGACATGGATCCTGGGGTATTTCTGGAGTCTCCCCAGGGAGTCAGTCCTCGTCTCGAGTGGGGCATGCACGTGCGCTTTCCTTCCGAGCTGTAGCAGCAGTGTCGCGCTTCCCTTCCCGTGGATGAAGGGATCAGGGTCTTTCCCTTGTGGCTTTCCCACCGAGGCTTTCCCACGAGGCATTCCCACCAGGGCTGTCCCACGGGCCACCGTGGTGTGAGTCGATCCTCCGGCTTGAAAGTCGAGGCAGTGCACGGAAAACAGGTTTCCCTCGAATGGACTGAGACATCTGGGGGACTCTGGGAATGGTGGCACGACCCTGGAGTTCCTCTTGCCTTTCCTGTGGAGAGCTCCTCCTCTTGAGATGCGACGGGAACACCGGCAATTCTATCCAGACACGCTGGGAAAGGATCCCTCCTCTCGAGCTAGGAGGCGGAAACAAGGCTCCTCTGGATGTGGCGGGACTCTCGTGCTTCCTCTCGAGTGGAGACGGGTATGTGGGGGAACTTCTTGAGTTACAGCAAGGGTGTGAATGCCCCTTTGGAAGTTCCATAGGTCAGGTGTGATTAGGCTCCAGATACCTCAGCGGAAATAGGACTCAGCTCCCCTGGAGGGGAGAACCTCCTGTATTTTCTCGAGTTGCGGCAGGGGCTCTCGACTTACGACGGGGACCTCAGGGACCCGCCTGTGGTGGCCTCAGGAAAGGCCAGTCCCCGTGCGAGTTGCTCGGGGGCCTCTCAGGATTCCTCTCCATTTGATGCCCGGGCCTAAGTTCTTGTGTGGAGAAGGTGCCAGAATCTGAGCATTCCTCTCCAGTGCTGACATGGATCTTGGGGTACTTCTGGAGTCTCCCCAGCGGTCAGTCGTCCTCTCGAGTGGGGGAATTCACGTGCGCATTACTCCCCGAGCTGAAGCAGCAGTGTCACGCTTCCCTTTGAGAGGTTCAAGGGATAAGGGGCTTTCCCTTGAGGCTTTCCAACGAGGATTTCCACGACGCTTTCCCACGACGCTTTCCAACGACGCTTTCCCACCAGGCTTTCCCACGAGGCTTTCCACAGTGATGTCCACGTGCCACCGTTGGTGTCAGTCGATCCTCGGTTTGAAAGTCGAGGCAGTGCCGGGGAAACAGGATTCCCTGGAATGGACTGAGACATCTGGGGGACTCGAGGAATGGTGGCACGACCCTGGAGTTCCTCTCGCCTTTCCTGTGGAGAGCGCCGCCTCTTGAGATGTGACGGGAACCGGGAATTCTTTTCCAAACACGCAGGGAAAGGATCCCTCCTGTCGGCTCGGAGAGGTAAAGGGCTCCTCTGGATGTGGCGGGACTCTCGTGCTTCCTCTCGAGTGGAGACGGGTATGTCGGGGAACGTCTTGAGTTGCAGCAAGGGGGTGTGAAGGCGCCCTTTGAATGTCCAGAGGTTAGGTGTGATTAGCCTGGAGACGCCTCAGCAGAAATGGGCCTCATCTCGCCTGGAGGGCAGAACCTCCTGGATTTCTCTCGGTTTCGGCAGGTGCTCTCGACTTACGACGGGGACCTCAGGGAACCGCTTTTGGTGGCCTCAGGAAAGGCCAGTCCCATGCGAGTGCTCGGGGCCTCTCGGGATTCCTCTCCGTCGATGCCGGGACCTAAGATCTTGTGTGGAGTCGGTGCCGGAACCTGAGGATTCCTCTCCAGTGCTGACATGGATCTTGGGGTACTTTCTGGAGTCTCACCAGGGAGTGTG
>NW_017208188.1:0-4052 GCF_001704415.2 Capra hircus | reverse complement strand
ATTAGCCTGGAGGACGCCTCAGCAGAAATGGGCCTCATCTCGCCTGGAGGGGAGAACCTCCTGGATTTTCTCGAGTTGCTGCAGGTGCACTCGACTTACGACGGGGACCTCAGGGACCCGCTCTGGTGGCCTCAGGAAAGGCCAGTGCCCATGCGAGTTGCTTGGGGGCCTCTCGGGATTACTCTTCCGTCGATGCCGGGCCTAAGACCTTGTGTGAGTCGGTGTGCAGAACCTGAGGATTTTTCTCCAGTGCTGACATCGATCTTGGGGTACTTTCTGGAGTCTCCCCAGGGGAGTCAGTACTCGTCTCGAGTGGGGGCATGCACGTGCGCTTTCTCCCGAGCTGTAGCAGCAGTGTCAGCTTCCTTCGCGTGATCAAGGATCTGTGGCTTTCCCTATAGGCTTTCCCACGAGGCTTTCCCACGAGGCTTTCCCACGAGGCTTTCCCACGAGGCTTGGTCCCACGTGCACCGTGGTGTGAGTCGATCCTCGGCTTGAAAGTCGAGGCAGTGCAGGGAAAACAGGTTTCCCTGGAATGGACTGAGACATCTGGGGGACTCTGGGAATGGTGGAACGACGCTGGAGTTCCTCTCGCCTTTCCTGTGGGGAGGTCGCCTCCTCTTGAGATGCGACAGGAACCCCGGGAATTCTTCCCGAATACGCAGGGAAAGGATCCCTCCTCTCAAGCTAGGAGGCGGAAAGGGGACTCCTCTGGATGTGGGCAGGACTCTCGTGCTTCCTCTCGAGTGGAGACGGTATGTGGGGGAACTTCTTGAGTTGCAGCAAGGGTGTGAAGGACCCTATATTAGTTCCAGAGTTTACGTGTGATTAGGTTCGAGACGCCTCAGTGGAAATGGGCCTCATCTCGCCTGGAGGGGAGAACCTCCTGGATTTTGTCGAGTTGCGGCAGGTTCTCTTGACTTACGACGGGGACCTCAGGGACCCGCTCTGGTGGCCTCAGGAAAGGCCAGTCCCCATGCGAGTTGCTCGGGGGCCCCTCAGGACTCCTCTCCCGTCGATGCCGGGGCGTAAGATCTTGTGTGGATTCGGTGCCAGAACCTGAGGATTCCTCTCCAGTGCTGACATGGATCTTGGGGTACTTCTGGAGTCTCCCCAGAGGACTCAGTCCTCGTCTCGAGTGGAGGCATGCACGTGCGCTTTCCTCCTGAGCTCTAGCAGCAGTGTCACGCTTCCCTTCGCGTGGATTAAGGGATCTGTGGCTTTCCCTCGAGGCTTTCCCACGAGGCTTTCCACGAGGCTTTCCACAGGGTTGTCCCACGTGCCACCGTGGTGTGAGTCGATCATCGGCTTGAAAGTCGAGGCAGTGCATGGAAAACCGGTTTTCCTGGAATGGACTGAGAGATCTGTGGGACTCTGGAATGGTGGCACGACCCTGGAGTTTCCTCTCGCCTTTCCTGTGGAGAGCGCCTCCTCTTGAGATGCGACGGAAACGCCGGGAAATCTTTCCCGACCACGCAGGGAAAGGATCCCTCCTCTTGAGCTAGGTGGCAGAAAAGGGTCTCCTCCGGATGTGGGCAGGACTCTCGTGCTTCCTCTCGAGTGGAGACGGGTAAGTCGGGGAACTACTTGAGTTGAAGCAAGGGTGTGAAGGACCCTTTGGAAGTTCCAGAGGTTAGGTGTTATTAGACTCGAGACGCCTCAGCGGAAATGGGCCTCATCTCGCCTGGAGGCGAGAACCTCCTGGATTTTCTCGAGTTGCGGCAGGTGCTCTCGACTTACGACGGGGACCTCAGGGACCCGCTCTGGTGGCCTCAGGAAAGTCCAGTCCCCATGCGAGTTGCTCGGGGGCCTCTCGGGGTTCCTCTCCATCGATGCGGGCCTAAGGTCTTGTGTGGAATCGGTGCCGGAACCTGAGCATTCCTCTCCAGTGCTGACATGGATCTTGGGGTTCTTCTGGAGTCTGCCCAAGGGAGTCAGTCCTCGACTCGAGAGGGGCATGCACGTGCGCTTTCCTCCCGAGCTCTAGCAGCAGTGTCGCGCTTCCCTTCGCGTGGATAAAATGATCTGTGGCTTTCCCTCGAGGCTTTCCCACAGGGCTGTCCCACGTGCCACTGTAGTGTGACTAGATCCGCAGCTTGAAAGTGGAGGCAGTGCAGGGAAAACAGGTTTCCCTGTAATGGACTGATATATCTGGGGGACTCTGGGAATGGTGGCACGACCCTGGAGTTCCTCTCGCCTTTCCTGTGGAGAGCGCCTCCTCTTTCGATGCGACGGAACACTGGGAATTCTATCCCGAGCACTCAGGGGAAGGATCCCTCCTCTCGAGGTAGGAGGCGCAAACGGGGCTCCTCTGGATGTGGGCGGGACTCTCGTGCTTCCTCTCGAGTGGAGACGGGTATGTCAGGGAACTTCTTGAGTTGCAGCAAGGGTGTGAAGGACCCTTTCGAAGTTCCAGGGGTTAAGTGTGATTAGCCTCCATGCCTCATCGGAAGTGGGCCTCATCTCGCCTGGAGGGGAGAAGCTCCTGGATTTTCTCGAGTTGCGGCAGGTGTTCTCGAATTACTACCGGGACCTCAGGGACCCGCTCTGGTGGCCTCAGGAAAGGCCAGTCCCCATGCGAGTTGCTCGGGTGCCTCTCGGGATTCCTCTCCCGTCGATGCCGGGGCCTAAGACCTTGTGTGGAGTCGGGGCCAAAACCTGAGGATTCCTCTCCAGTGCTGACATGGATCTTGGGGTACTTCTGGAGTCTGCCCAAAGGAGTTAGTCCTCGTCTCGAGTGGAGGCATGCACGTGCGCTTTCCTCCCGAGTGTAGCAGCAGTGTCGCGCCTCCCTTCGCCTGGATAAAGGGATCTGTGGCTTTCCCGCGAGGCTTTCCCACTAGCTTTCCCACGATGCTTTCCCACAGGGCTGTCCACGTGCCACCGTGGTGTGAGTCGATCCTCGGCTTGAAAGTCGAAGCAGTGCAGGGAAAACAGGTTTCTCTGGAATGGACTGAGACATCTGGGGGACTCTGGGAATGTTGGCACGACCCTGGAGTTCCTCTCGCCGTTCCTGTGGAGAGCGCCACCTCTTTAGATGCGACGGAACCCTGGGAATTCTATCCCTACGACGCAGGGGAAGGATGCCTCCTCTCGAGCTTGGAGGCGGAAACGGGGCTCCTCTGGATGTGGGCGGGACTCTCGTGCTTCCTCTCGAGTGGAGACGGGTATGTCGGGGAACTTTTGATTTGCAGCAAGGGTGTGAAGGACCCTTTGGAAGTTCCAGAGGTTAGGTGTGATTAGCCTCGAGACGATTCAGCGGAAATGGGCCTCATTTCACCTGGAGGGGAGAACCTCCTGGATTTTCTCGAGTTGCGGTAGGTGCTCTCGACTTACGACGGCGACCTCAGGTACCGCTCTGGTGCCTCAGGAAAGGCCAGTCCCCATGCGAGTTGCTCGGGGCCTCTCGGGATTCCTCTCCCGTGGATGCCGGGCCTAAGACCTTGTGTGAGTTGGTGCCGGAACCTGAGGATTCCTCTCCAGTGCTGACATGGATTTGGGGTACTTCTGGAGTCTCCCCAGGGAGTCAGTCCTCGTCTCGAGTGGGGCATGCACGTGCGCTTTCCTCCCGAGCTGTAGCAGCAGTGTCGCTTCCCTTCGCGTGGATCAAGGGATCTGTGGCTTTCCCTCGAGGCTTTCCCGAGGCTTTCCCTTTCCCACAGGGCTGTCCCACGTGCCACCGTGGGTGTGAGTCGATCCTCGGCTTGAAAGTCGAGGCAGTGCAGGGAAAACAGGTTTCCCTGGAATGGACTGAGACATCTGGGGGACTCTGGGAATGGTGGCACCCCTGGAGTTCCTCTCGCCTTTCCTGTGGAGAGCGCCTCCTCTTGAGATGCGACGGAACGCCGGGAATTCTTTCCCGACCACGCAGGGAAAGGATCCCTCCTCTCGATCTAGGAGGCCAAACGGGGCTCTCTGGATGTGGGCGGGACTCTCGTGCTTCCTCTCGAGTGGGAGACGGGTATGTCGGGAACTTCTTGAGTTGCAGCAAGGGTGTGAAGGACCCTTTGGAAGTTCCAGAGGTTAGGTGTGAATAGCCTCGAGACGCTCAC
>NW_017208187.1:0-4053 GCF_001704415.2 Capra hircus | reverse complement strand
ATGCGAGTTGCTCGGGGCCTCTCGGATTCCTCTCCCGTCGATGCCGGAGCCTAAGACCTTGTGTGGAGTCGGTGCCGGAACGCTGAGGATTTCTCTCCAGTGCTGACATGGATCTTGGGTAACTTCTGGAGTCTCCCCAGGGAGTCAGTCCTCGTTCGAGTGGGGGCATGCACGTGCGCTTTCTCCCGAGCTGTAGCAGCAGTGTCCGCCTTCCCTTCGCGTGGATCAAGGGATCTGTGGGTTTCCCCTCGAGGCTTTCCCACGAGGCTTTCCCACGAGGCTTTCCCACAGGGTGTCCCACGTGCCACCGTGGTGTGAGTCGATCGGCTTGAAAGTCGAGGCAGTGCAGGGAAAACAGGTTTCCCTGGAATGGACTGAGACATCTGGGGACTCTGGGAATGGTGGCACGACCCTGCAGTTCCTCTCGCCTTTCCTGTGGAGAGTGCCTCCTCTTGAGATGCGACGGGAACGCCGGGAATTCTTTCCCGACCACGCAGGGAAAGGATCCCTCCTCTCGAGCTAGGAGGCGAAACGGGTCCTCTGGATGTGGGCGGGAGTCTCGTGCTTCCTTTGAGTGGAGACGGGTATGTCGGGGAACTTCTTGAGTTGCAGCAAGGGTGTGAAGGACCCTTTGGAAGTTCCAGAGTTAGGTGTGATTAGCCTCGAGAAGTCTCAGCGGAAATGGGCCTCATCTCGCCTGGAGGGGAGAACCTCCTGGATTTTCTCGAGTTGCGGCAGGTGGTCTCGACTTACGACGGGGACTCAGGGACCCGCTCTGGTGGCCTCAGGAAAGGCCAGTCCCCATGCGAGTGGCTCGGGGCCTCTCGGGATTCCTCTCCCGTTGATGCCGGGGCCTAAGATCTTGTGTGGAGTCGGTGCCGGAACCTGAGGATTCCTCTCCAGTGCTGACATGGATCTTGGGTACTTCTGGAGTCTCCCCAGGGGAGTCAGTCCTCGTCTCGAGTGGGGGCATGCACGTGCGCTTTCTCTCGTGCTGTAGCAGCAGGTCGCGCTTCCCTTCGCGAGGATCAAGGGATCTGTGGCTTTCCTCGAGCTTTTTCCACGAGGCTTTCCCACAGGGCTGTCCCACGTGCCACAGGTGTGAGTCGATCCTCGGCTTGAAAGTCGAGGCAGTGCAGGGAAAACAGGTTTCCCTGGAATGGACTGAGACATCTGGGGGACTCTGGGAATGGTGGCACAACCCTGGAGTTCCTCTCGCCTTTCCTGTGGAGAGCGCCTCCTCTTGAGATGCGACGGGAACAACGGGAATTCTTTCCCGACCACGCAGGGAAAGAATCCCTCCTCTCGAGCTAGGAGGCAGAAACGGGGCTCCTCTGGATGTGGGCGGGACTCTCGTGCTTCCTCTCGAGTGGAGACGGGTATGTCGGGGAACTTCTTGAGTTGCAGCAAGGGTGTGAAGAACCCTTTGGAAGTTCCAGATCTTAGATGTGATTAGCCTCAAGACGCCTCAGCGGAAATGGGCCTCATCTCGCCTGGAGGGGAGAACCTCCTGATTTTCTCGAGTTGCGGCAGTGCTCTCGACTTACGACGGGGACCTCAGGGACCCTCTGGTGGCCTCAGGAAAGGCCAGTCCCCTTGCGAGTTGCTCGGGGGCCTCTCGGGATTCCTCTCCCGTCGATGCGGGGCCTAAGACCTTGTGTGGAGTCGGTGCCAGAACCTGAGGATTCCTCTCCAGTGCTGACATGGATCTTGGGGTACTTCTGGAGTCTCCCCAGGGGAGTCAGTCCTCGTCTCGAGTGGGGGCAGCACGTGCGCTTTCCTCCGAGCTGTAGCAGCAGTGTCGCTTCCCTTCGCGTGGATCAAGGGATCTGTGGCTTTCCCTCGAGGCTTTCCCACGAGGCTTTCCACGAGGCTTTCCCACAGGGCTGTCCCACCCGTGGTGTGAGTCGATCCTCGGCTTGAAAGTCGAGGCAGTGCAGGGAAAACAGGTTTCCCTGGAATGGACTGAGACATCTGGGGACTCTGGGAATGGTGGCACGACCCTGGAGTTCCTCTCGCCTTTCCTGTGGAGAGCGCCTCCTCTTGAGATGCGACGGGAACGCCGGGAATTCTTTCCCGACCACGCAGGGAAAGGATCCCTCCTCTCGAGCTAGGAGGCGGAAACGGGGCTCCTCTGGATGTGGCCGGGACTCTCGTGCTTCCTCTCGAGTGGAGACGGGTATGTCGGGGAACTTCTTGAGTTGCAGCAAGGGTGTGAAGGACCCTTTGGAAGTTCCAGATGTTAGGATTAGCCTCGAGCCTCAGCGGAAATGGGCCTCATCTCGCCTGGAGGGGAGAACCTCCTGGATTTTCTCGAGTTGCGGCAGGTGCTCTCGACTTACGACGGGGACCTCAGGGACCCGCTCTGGTGGCCTCAGGAAAGGCCAGTCCCATGCGAGTTGCTCGGGGCCTCTCGGATTCCTCTCCCGTCGATGCCGGGGCCTAAGACTTGTGTGGAGTCGGTGCCCCTGAGGATTCCTCTCCAGTGCTGACATGGATCTTGGGGACTTCTGGAGTCTCCCCAGGGGAGTCAGTCCTCGTCTCGAGTGGGGGCATGCACGTGCGCTTTCCTTCTGAGCTGTAGCAGCAGTGTCCGCTGCCCTTCGCGTGGATCAAGGGATCTGTGGCTTTCCCTCAAGGCTTTCCCACAGGGCTGTCCCACGTGCCACCGTGGTGTGAGTCGATCCTCGGCTTGAAAGTCGAGGCAGTGCAGGGAAAACAGGTTTCCCTGGAATGGACTGAGACATCTGGGGGACTCTGGGAATGGTGGCACGACCCTGGAGTTCCTCTCGCTTTTCCTGTGGAGAGCGCCTCCTCTTGAGATGCGACGGAAACGCCGGGAATTCTTTCCCGACCACGCAGGGAAAGGATCCCTCCTCTCGAGCTAGGAGGCGGAAACGGGGCTCCTCTGGATGTGGGCGGGACTCTCGTGCTTCCTCTCGAGTGAGACGGGTATGTCGGGGAACTTCTTGAGTTGCAGCAAGGGTGTGAAGGACCCTTTGGAAGTTCCAGAGGTTAGGTGTGATTAGCCTCGAGACGCCTCAGCGGAAATGGGCCTCATCTCGCCTGGAGGGGAGAACCTCCTGGATTTTCACGAGTTGCGGCAGGTGCTCTCGACTTACGACGGGGACCTGGGACCCGCTCTGGTGGCCTCAGGAAAGGCCAGTCCCATGCGAGTTGCTCGGGGCCTCTCGGGATTCCTCCGTCGATGCCGGGGCCTAAGACCTTGTGTGGAGTCAGTGCCGGAACCTGAGTTTCCTCTCCAGTGCTGACATGGATCTTGGGGTACTTCCCTGGAGGCTTTCCCTCGAGGCTTTCCACGAGGCTTTCCACTTTCCCACAGGGCTGTCCACGTGCCACCGTGGAGTGTGTCGATGTCGATCCTCAGCTTGAAAGTCGAGGCAGTGCAGGGAAAACAGGTTTCCCTGGAATGGACTGAGACATCTGGGGGACTCTGGAAAAGGTGACACGACCCTGGAGTTCCTCTCGCCTTTCCTGTGGAGAGCGCCTCCTCTTGAGATGCGACGGGAATGCCGGGAATTTTTCCCAACCACGCAGGAAAAGGATCCCTCCTCTCGAGCTAGGAGGCGGAAACGGGGCTCCTCTGGATGTGGGCGGGACTCTCGTGCTTTCTCTCGAGTGAGACGGGTATGTCGGCGAACTTCTTGAGTTGCAGAATGGTGTGAAGGACCCTTTGGAAGTTCCAGAGTTTAGGTGTGATTTCCTCGAGACGCCTCAGCGGAAATGGGCCTCATCTCGCGTGGAGGGGAGAACCTCCTGGATTTTCTCGAGTTGCGGCAGGTCTATCGACTTATGACGGGGACCTAAGGGACGCTATGGTGGCCTCTGGAAAGGCCAGTCCCCATGCGAGTTGCTCGGGGGCCTCACGGGATTCCTCTCGCGTCGATGCCGGGGCCTAAGACCTTGTGTGGAGTCGGTGCCGTAACCTGAGGATTTCGTCTCAGTACTGACATGGATCTTGGGGTACTTCTGGAGTCTCCCAGGGGAGTCAGTCCTCGTCTCGAGTGGGGGCATGCACGTGCGCTTTCCTCC
>NW_017208186.1:0-4054 GCF_001704415.2 Capra hircus | reverse complement strand
GCCGAGCAACTCGCATGGGTACTGGCCTTTCCTGAGGCCACCAGAGCGGGTCCCTGAGGTCCCCGTCGTAAGTCGAGAGCACCTGCCGCAACTCGAGAAAATCCAGGAGGTTCTCCCTCCAGGCGAGATGAGGCCCATTTCCGCTGAGGCTGTTCGAGGCTAATCACACCTAACCTCTGGAACTTCCAAAGGGTCCTTCACACCCTTGCTGCAACTCAAGAAGTCCCCGACATACCCGTCTCCACTCGAGAGGAAGCACGAGAGCGTCCCACATCCAGAGGAGCCCCCGTTTCCGCCTCCTAGCTCGAGAGGAGGGATCCTTTTCCCTGCGTGGTCGGGAAGAATTCCCGGCGTTCCCGTCGCATCTCAAGAGGAGCGTCTCCACAGGAAAGGCGAGAGGAACTCCAGGGTCGTGCCACCATTCCCAGAGTCCCCCAGATGTCTCAGTCCATTCCAGGGAAACCTTTATTCCCTGCACTGCCTCGACTTTCAAACTGAGGATCGACTCACACCACAGTGGCACGTGGGACAGCCCTGTGGGAAAGCCTCGTGGGAAAGCCTCGAGGGAAAGCCACAGATCCCTTGATCCATGTGAAGGGAAGCGTGACACTGCTGCTACAGATCGGGAGGAAAGCGCACGTGCATGCCCCCAGAGTAGAGGACTGACTGCCCTGAGAGACTCCAGAAGTACCCAAGATCCATGTCAGCACTGCAGAGGAATCCTCAGGTTCCAGCACTGACTCCACACAAGATCTTAGGCACCGGCATCGAAGGGAGAGGAATCCCGAGAGGCCCCTGAGCAACTCGCATGGGGACTGGCCTTTCCTGAGGCCTCCAGAGCGGGTCCCTGAGGTCCCCATCGTAAGTTGAGAGCACCTGCTGCAACTCGAGAAAATCCAGGAGGTTCTCCCCTCCAGGCGAGATGAGGCCCATTTCCGCTGAGGCGTCTCGAGGCTAATCACATCTAACATCTGGAACTTCCAAAGGGTCCTTCACACCCTTGCTGCAACTCAAGAAGTTCCCCGACATACCGTCTCCACTCAAGAGTAACATGAGAGTCCCGCCCATTTCCAGAGTGGCCCGTTTCCGACTGCTAGCTCGAGAGGAGAGATCCTTTCCCTGCGTGGTCGGGAAAGAATTCCTAGCATTCCTATCGCATCTCAAGAGGAGGCGCTCTCCACAGGAAAGACGAGAGGAACTCCAGGATCAGGCCCCATTCCCAGAGTCCCCTGATTTCTCAGGCCATTGCAGGGAAACCTGTTTTCCCTGCACTGCCTCGACTTTCAAGCCGAGGATCGACTCACACCACGGTGGCACGTGGGACAGCCCTGTGGGAAGCCTCGGGAAAGCCTTGTGGGAAAGCCTCGATGGAAAGCCACAGATCCCTTGATCCACGCGAAGGGAAGCGCCACACTGCTGCTAAAGCTCCGGAGGAAAGCGCACGTGCATGCCCCCATTCGAGCGATGACTGACTCCCCTGGAGAGACTCCAGAAGTACCCCAAGATCCATGTCAGCACTGGAGAGGAATCCTCAGTTTCTGGCACAGACTCCACACAAGGTCTTAAGCCCGGCTTCGACGGGAGAGGAATCCCGAGAGCCCCCCGAGCAACTCGCTTGGGGACTGGCCTTTCCTGTGGCCACAAGAGCGGGGTGCCTGAGGTCCCCGTCGTAAGTCGAGAGCACCTGCCGCAACTCGAGAAAATCCAGGAGGTTCTCCCCTCCAGGCGAGTTGAGGCCCATTTCCGCTGAGGCGTCTCCAGGATATTCACCTAACCTCTGGAACATCCAAAGGTTTCTTCACACCCTTGCTGCAACTCAAGAAGTTCCCGACATACCCGTCTCCACTCGAGAGGAAGCACGAGAGTCCCGCCCACATCCAGAGGAGCCAGGATTCCGCCTGCTAGCTCGAGAGGAGGGATCCTTTCCCTTCGTGTCGGCAAAGCATTCCCGGCGTTCCCGTCCGACCTCAAGAGGAGGCACTCTCTACAAGAAAGGCGAGAGGAACTCCAGGGTCGTGCCACCATTCCCAGAGTCCCCCAGATGTCTCAGTCCATTCCAGGGAAACCTTTTTCCCTGCACTGCCTCGACTTTCAAGCCGAGGATCGACTCACACCACGGTGGCACGTGGGACAGCCCTGTGGGAAAGCCTCGTGGGAAAGCCTCGTGGGAAAGCCTCGAGGAAAGCCCCTGATCCCTTGATCCACACGAAGGGAAGCGTGACACTGCTGCTTCGCTCGGGAGGAAAGCGCACGTGCATTCCCCCACTCGAGACGACGACTGACTCCCCTGGGGAGACTCCAGAAGTACCCCAAGATCCATCTCAGCACTTGAGAGGAATGCTCAGGTTCCGGCACCTACTCCACGCAAGATCTTAGGCCCCGGCATCCACCGAGAGGCCCCGAGCAACTCGCATGGGGACTGGCCTTGCCTGAGGCCACCAGAGCGGGTCCCTGAGGTCCCCGTCGTAAGTCGAGAGCACCTGCCGCAACTCGAGAAAATCCAGGAGGTTCTCCCCTCCAGGCGAGATGAGGCCCATTTCCGCTGAGGCGTCTCGAGGCTAATCACACCTAAACTCTGGAACTTCCAAAGGGTCCTTCACACCCTTGCTGCAACTCAAGAAGTTCCCCGAGATACCACTCACTCGAGAGGAAGCACGAGAGTCCTGCCCACATCCAGAGGAGCCCCGTTTCCGCCTCCTAGCTCGAGAGGAGGGATCCTTTCCCTGCGTGGTCGGGAAAGAATTCCCGGCTTTCCCGTCACATCTCAAGTGGAGGCGCTCTCCACAGGAAAGGCGAGAGGAACTCCAGGGTTGTGCCACATTCCCAGAGTCCCCCAGATGTCTCAGTCCATTCCAGGGAAACCTGTTTTCCCTGCACTGCCTCGACTTTCAAGCCGAGGATCGACTCACACCTCGGTGGCACGTGGGACAGCCCTGTGGGAAGGCCTCGTGGGAAAGCCTCGAGGGAAAGCCACAGATCCGTTGATCCACGCGAAGGGAAGCGCCACACTGCTGCTGCAGCTCGGGAGGAAAGCGCTCGTGCATGCCCCGACTCGAGACGAGGATTGACTCCCCTGGAGAGCCTCCAGAAGTAACCCAAGATCCATGTCTGCACTGAAGAGGAAACCTCAGGTTCCAGCACCGACTCCACACAAGGTCTTAGGCCCCAGCATCGACTGGAGAGGAATCCCGAGAGGCGCCCAAGCAACTCGCATGGGTACTGGCCTTTCCTGAGGCCACCAGAGCGGGTCCCTGAGGTCCCCGACGTAAGTCGAGAGCACCTGCCGCAACTCGAGAAAATCCAGGAGGTTCTCCCCTAAAGGCGAGTTGAGGCCCATTTCCGCAGAGGTGTCTCGAGGCTAATCACACCTAACCTCTGGAACTTCCAAATGGTCCTTCAAAACCATGCTGCAACTCAAGATGATCCCCGACATACCCGTCTCCACTCGAGAGGAAGCACGAGAGTCCCGCCCACATCCAGAGGAGCCCCGTTTCCGCCTCCTAGCTCGAGAGGAGGGATCCTTTCCCTGCGTGGTCGGGAAAGAATTCCCGGCGTTCCCGTCGCATCTCAAGAGGAGGCGCTTTCCACAGGAAAGGCGAGAGGAACTCCAGGGTCGTGCCACCATTCCCAGAGTCCCCTGGATGTCTCAGTCCATTCCAGGGAAAGCTGTTTTCCCTGCAGTGCGTCGGCTTTCAAGCCGAGGATCGACTCACACCATGGTGGCACGTGGGACAGCCTTGTGGGAAAGCCTCGTGGGAAAGCCTCGAGGGAAAGACCCTGATCCCTTGATCCACGCAAAGGGAATCGCGACACTGCTGCTACAGCTCGGGAGGAAAGCGCACGTGCATGCCCCCTCGAGACGAGGACTGACTGCCCTGGGGAGACTCCAGAAGTACCCTAAGATCCATGTTTGCACTGGAAAGGAATCCTCAGGTTCCGGCACTGACTCCACACAAGGTCTTAGGCCCCAGCATCGACGAGACAGGAATCCGCGAGAGGCCCCCGAGCAACTCGCATGGGGACTGGCCTTTCCTGAGGCCACCAGAGCGGATCC
>NW_017208185.1:0-4054 GCF_001704415.2 Capra hircus | reverse complement strand
CGGCGCGGTTGAGCTGTATGCAAAGGGGTGAAGCGGTAAAACCCTCGCCCAAAGGCGAGGCTTTTCTGCGATCGCCATTTCAGTCGGCTCCGAGACTGCAAACAAAGGGCAGAAGACATGGTTCCCTGCTCCGCCGAGTCCGAGTTCCCTTACCTGTGGTCCACAGCCCTGGCGCTCTGCTCGCTGGATGCCAATCGACGGGACCCAGGAGCCCACGAAACGAGCAGTCCCAGCTGCAATGGCGAGCCCTGAGAGCACAACTGGGGACCCCTGGCCCCGAGGCGCCGCCATGTTCACCCCGCCCCAGACCCGCTCCCGTGAGCCGCGCCCCTGACCAGCCGCCCAGGCGCCCCGCCCCCGAGGCGCGCACGTGCGCCCCGCCCCCACGCCCCTGCCAGGCCAGGCCCGCGGACCGCGACTGCCTCCAGGGAAACACAAGGACAAGCAGATCCACCCCACCGAGACAACCCAAGCTTTTTTCTCAGCTCATCTGTCTATGATTTAGGGATAAGAAGCAAAGATGACCTAGGACAGCCATGATATTCTATAGAGCCAGACCCTGGCGCGCAGAGGCTTGAAGAGGGCCCGGAGCGCTGCCTGAAACAGCAAGCCTCTGTAGCATAGCGGTTAGGCAGGCTGGTAAGTCAGGCAGACTAGGGTCTGTAGTCAGGAGTTCAAGTCCGGGTTTAACTCTTTCCCTTTTAGGGGCGGGGGACCACAAGAGGCGGGGCTTAGACCAGAAAAGTTTCTTTTGATTTTAGAGGTTTATTGTGAAGCTTAGGGTTAGGGTTCGGGCAACCCCCCAACTCGCTCGGTTCGGGTTCGGGTTAGGGTTAGAATTCGGGGAACCCCCCTCTTAGAGTTCGGGTTTGGGTTAGGGTTCAGGTCAGGGTCAGGGTTCAGGTTACGGTTAGGGCTTAAAGTGAGCGCTAATGGGGCCCATAGTTCTTTATTAGCCTGCCCTGGCGGGCCGAGGCTTGAAGAGTGCCTGGGAGCAGCATGAAACCCGGGGGCTTGTTAGCATAGCGGTTAGGCTGACGGCCGAGTAAACATGCAATCTGGCTTTGTGGGTCAGAAGTTCCAGTCCGGGCTTGCCTTTTTTGCTTTGAGCGGATGGGGGACCGCAAGGGCGGGCTTAGGCCAGAAAAGTTTCTTTTCCTTTTAGAGTTTTATTGTTAGGGTTAGGGTTAGGGTTAGGGTGCCGGCATCCCCTCAACTTGTTAGGGTTCAGGTTCAGAGTTCGGGTTACGGGAATCCCCTCCCTTCTTAGGTTTGGATTCGGGTTCGGGTTAGGGTTCAGGTTCGGGTTTGGGGTTTGGAGTTCAGGGTTTGGGTTCCGGGTTCGCGGTTCTCGTTTGGGGTTTGGGGTTCCGATTAGGGGTTCAAGGTTCAGCTTAGGGGTTTGGGGTTTGGGGATCAGGTTATGGGTTCTCGGTTCAGATTAGGGGTTTGCAGTTGGGGTTTGGGGTTTGAGGATCGGGTTAAGGGTTTGGGGTTTGGGGCTCGCGGTTTGAGTTTGGGGCTTGGTTTGGGTTTGGGGATCAGGTTAGGGGTTCTCGGATTGGTTTAGAGGTTCGCAGTTGGGGTTTGGGGTTTGAGGTTAGGGTTAGGGGTTTGGGGTTTGAGGTTCACGGTTGGGGTTGGGGATTTGGGATTCGGGTTAGGGGTTTGGGGTTCGCGGTTTGGGTTTGGGTTTGGGTTAGGGGTTCGCGGTTAGGATTTGGGGTTTGGGGTTCGGGGTAGGGATTCTCGTTCGGGTTAGGGGTTGCAGTTTAGGTTAAGGCTTAGGGGTTTGGGGTTGGAGTTTGGGATTTGGGTGAGGGGTTCGCGGTTTGGGGTTCCAGTTATGGTTTGGGGTTTGGGTTGAGGGTTGGGGGTTTGGGGATTAGGGGTTTCGGTTTCTGGTTGACGGTTTGGGTTAGGGATTAGGGGTTTAGGATTTGGGTTTGGGGTTTGGGGATTCGGGTTTGAGGTTCCGATTAGGGGTTGAGTATGTGAGGTTTGTGGTTCGGGGGTCGAGATTTGAGGTTTGGGGTTTGGGGTTCAGGGATTGGGTTCATGGTTTGGGGTTGGGGGTGTGAGGTGCAGTTTCGAGTTTTTGCTGTTCGGGTTAGGAATTAGGGGTTGGCAGTTCGGGGTTCGGCTTAGAGTTTGGGTGTGCGGTTTTGGATTTGAGGTTTGGGGTTCCGGTTAGGGGTTTGGGGTTTGGGGTTCGGGTTAGCAGTTTGGAGTTTGGGTTTGGGGGTTGGGGTTTCGGGGTTTAGGGTTCGGTTTTGGTGTTTGCGGTTTGGGATTGGGTTTGGGATTTGGGGTTCAGGTTAGGGGTTTGCGATTCGGGTTAGGGGTTTGGGGTTCGGGTTCGGGTGTGGGGGGGGGTACAGGTTAGGGGTTTGGGTTCAGGGTTTGGGGTTCGGTTTAGGGGTGTGCGGTTTGGGTTTGGGTTTGGGGTTCGGGCTAGTGGTTTGGGGTTCGGGTTGGGTTCTGGATTGGGGTTCGGAGTTATGGATTCGGGTTTGGGCTACGTGTTTCAGGATTTGCGGTTCGGGGCTTGAGGGTCGGGGTTTGGGTTTGGGGTTTAGGGCTCGGGTTAGGGGTTTGGGTTAGGGTTAGGGGTTCACGGTACGGGTTAGGTGTTTGGGGTTCGGAGTTTGGGGATTGGGTTAGGGTTTTGAGTTCGGGTAAGGGGTTTGGAGTTCCCTGTTCAGGGTTTGGGGTTTGCGGTTGGGATAGGGGTTCAGATTCAGGATATGGGGTTTGGGGTTCGGGTAATGTTTGGGTATGTGTTCGGGGTTTGGGGTATGTGTTCATTGTTTGGGGTTTGAAAGCCCTCCTTGCAGGGAGCTAGGTGCGCCTCCAGTACGGCAGAGCTCTGGCTCTGCTCAGAGCCCCGATCTGGCAGAGTTCCGTCGCGAGGCTGCTCTGCCATGGGCGAGCCTTGCCCAGACTTACCTTGCTTTTAGGCTCCCTCCCTAGGAAGGAGCAGGCTGTGTGAGGCTGGGAGACGCCACTGGCGCCTTCCTGGCTTCAGCTCTTCCCCTGCCTTGCCTTTGCACTTAGGTCCCAGCGTCCTTGAGGAGGGCTCAGGGGCTGGTGGGTTGCACACTACCAAGGGCTCCAGAAGTGAGAGTTCTGTAGGAGGATCGAAAGGCAACAGCAGGGCTCCTTCAGCGGTTGCTTGGCCGCCCAGAATCAGCGCCACACGGAGAGCACCAGGTTCCAAGGGCCCCTGGCTGGGTTTTGCAGCCCCGAACACCCAGAGGCTGACTCCGTGGGTGCCTAGAAAGTGTGTGACAGACGTAGGTTCCCCGCCTCTCCTCCCCAGCAGAGACATGTGCAGGTGGTTGGGGCCTGATCCTGCGTGTCTGGGTTCCTGCCCACAGCCCCAACTCAGGGGAAGCAGCCCCTGAGGCAAGACCTGCTGGAGGAGCCCTGCGCCCCCTGATAGGCACAGCCAGCAGGGAAGCGAGCCTCCTCGGGGAAGAGGAGGCAGCCCAGCCCCGTCAAGCTGAAAGCCCTGCTACACGGAAGCTAAGTGCGCCTCCAGTACGGCAGAGCTCTAGCTCTGCTCAGAGCCCGATCTGGCAGAGTTCCTGGCGCGAGGCTGCCTGCCGGGGGCTAGCCTTGCGCAGACTTGCCTTGCTTTTAAGGCTCCCTCCCCAGGAAGGAGCAGGCTGTGTGAGCTCGGAAACGCCACTGGCGCCTTCCTGGCTTCAGCTCTACCCCTGCCTTGCCTTTGCACTTAGGTCCCAAGCGTCCTTGAGGAGGCTTAGGGCTGGTGGGTTGCACACTGCCAAGGGCTCCAGCAGTGAAAGCTCTGTCAGAGGGAAGCGAAGGGCAACAGCAGGGCTCCTTCAGCGGTTCTTGGCCCGCCCAGACAAAGCTCCGCACGGAGAGCACCAGGTTCCAAGGGCCCCTGGCTGGGTTTTGCATCCCCACACTCCGGAGGCTGACTCCGTGGGTGCCTAGAAAGTGTGTGAGAAACGTAGGTTCCCTAGCACTCTCCTCCCCAGCAGAGACATGTTGTGGGTGATCCTGCGTGTCTGGGTTCGCCACA
>NW_017208184.1:0-4054 GCF_001704415.2 Capra hircus | reverse complement strand
GTCGATCCTCGTTTTGAAAGTCGAGCAGTGCAGGGAAAACAGGTTTTCCTGGAAATGGACTGAGACATCTGGGGGACTCTGGGAATGGTGGCACGACCCTGAAGTTCCTCTCGCCTTTCCTGTGGAGAGCGCCTGCTCTTGAGATGCGATGGGTACGCCAGGAATTCTTTCCGACTAACGCAGGGAAAGGATCCCTCCTCTCGAGCTAGGAGGTGGAAACGGGCTCCTCTGGATGTGGGCGGACTCTCGTGCTTCTCTCGAGTGGAGACGGGTATGTCGGAGAACTTCTTGAGTTGCAGCAAGGATGTGAAGGACCCTTTGGAAGTTCCAGAGTTTAGGTGTGATTACTCTGGTGACGCCTCAGCAGAAATGGGCCTCATCTCGCCTGGAGAGGAGAACCCTCTGGATTTTCTCGAGTTGCGGCAGCTTCTCTCGACTTAAGACGGGGACCTCAGGGACCCGCTCTGGTGGCCTCAGGAATGGCCAGTCCCATGCGAGTTGCTCGGGGCCTCTGGAATTCCTCTCCCTTCGATGCCGGGGCCTAAGAACTTGTGTGGAGTGGGTGGCGGAATCTGAGGATTCCTCTCCAGTGCTTACATGGATCTTGGGGTACTTCTGGAGTCTGCCCAGGGGAGTTAGTCCTCGTCTCGAGTGAGGGCATGCACGTGCGCTTTCCTACCGAGCTCTAGCAGCAGTTTCACGCTTCCCTTCGGCGTGGATCAAGGGATCTGTGGGCTTTCCCCTCGAGGCTTTCCCACGAGGCTTTCCCAGGAGGCTTTCCCACTGGGCTGTCCCACATGCCACGTGGTGTGAGTGGATCCTCGGCTTGAAAGTCGAGGCAGTGCAGGGAAAACAGGTTTCCCTGGAATGGACTGAGACATCTGGGGGACTCTGGGAATGGTGGCACGACCCTGGAGTTCCTCTCGCCTTTCCTGTGGAAAGCGCCTCCTCTTGAAGATGCAGACGGGAATGCCGGGAACTCTTTCCCGACCACCGCAGGAAAGGATCGCCTCCTCTCGAGCTATGAGGTGGAAATGGGGTTTCTCTGGATGTGGGCGGGACTCTCGTGCTTCCTCTCGAATGGAGACGGGTATGTCGGGGAACTTCTTGAGTTGCAGCAAGGGTGTGAAGGACCCTTTGGAAGTTCCAGAGGTTAGGTGTGATTAGCCTCGAGACGCCTCAGCGGAAATGGGCCTCATCTCGCCTGGAGGGGAGAACGTCCTGGATTTTCTCGAGTTGGAGCAGGAGCTCTCCACTTACGACGGGGACCTCCAGGGACCCGCTCCTGGTGGCCTCAGGAAAGGCCAGTCCCCATGCGAGTTGCTCCGGGGCCTCTCCGGATTACTCTCGCCGTTGATGCCGGGGCCTAAGATCTTGTGTGGAGTCGGTGTGGGAACCTGATGATTCCTCTCCAGTGCTGACATGGATCTCGCGGTACTTCTGGAGTCTCCCCAGGGGAGTCAGTCCTTGTCTCGATTGGGGCATGCACGTGCGATTTCCTCACGAGCTGTAGCAGGCAGTGTCACACTTCCCTTTGCGTGGATCAAGGGATCTGTGGCATTCCCGTCGAGGATTCCCAAGAGGCTTTCCCACGAGGCTTTCCCATAGTGCTGTCCCACGTGCCACCGTGGTGTGAGTTGATCCTCGTCTTGAAAGTCAAAACAGTGCAGGGAAAACAGGTTTCCCTGGAATGGACTGAGACATCTGGGGGACTCTGGAATGGTGGCACGACCCTGGAGTTCCTCTCGCTTTTCCTGTGGAGAGCGCCTCCGCTTGAGATGCGACGGGAACGTCGCGAAATCTTTCCCGACCACGCAGGGAAAGGATCAAACCTCTCGAGCTATGAGGCGGAAAGGTGGCTCCTCTGGATGTGGGCGGGACTTTCCTGCTTCCTCTCGAGTGGTTACGGGTATGTCGGGGAACTTCTTGAGTTGCAGCAAGGGTGTGAAGGACCCTTTGGAAGTTCCAGAGGTTAGGTGTGATTTGCCTGGAGACGCTTCAGCGGTAATTGGCCCTCATCTCCCTGGAGGGGAGAACCTCCTGGATTTTCTCGAATTGGGGCAGGTGCTCTCGGACTTACGACGGGCACCTCAGGGACCTGCTCTGGTGGCCTCAGGAAAGGCCAGTCCCCATGCGAGTTGCTCGGGGGCCTCTCGGGTTTCCTAACCGTCGATGCTCGGCCAAGATCTTGTGTGGAGTCAGTTCCGGAACCTGAGGATGCCTCTCCAATGCTGACAATTGATCTTGGGGTAAATTCTGGAGTCTCCCCAGGGGAGTCAGTCCTCGTCTCGAGTGGGGCATGCACGTGCGCTTTCCTCCCGAGCTGTAGCAGCATTGTCACGCTTCCCTTCGCGTTGATCAAGGGATCTGTGGCTTTCCCTCTAGGCTTTCCCACGTGGCTTTCCCACGAGGCTTTCTCACAGGGCTGTCCCACGTGCCACCGTGGTGTGAGTCGATCCTCGCCTGAAAGTCGAGGCAGTGCAGGGAAAACAGGTTTCCGTGGAATGGACTGAGACATCTGGGGGAATCTGGGAATGGTGGCACGACCCTGGAGTTCCTCTCGCCTTTCCTGTGGAGAGTGCCTCCTCTTTAGATGCGACGGGATCGCCGGGAATTCTTTCCGACAACGCAGGTAAAGGATCCCTCCTCTCGAGCTAGGAGGCAGAAACGGGGCTCCTCTGGATGTGGGCGGGAGTCTCGTGCTTCCTCTCGAGTGGAGACGGGTATGTCGGGGAACTTTTGGAGTTGCAGCAAGGGTGTGAATAACCTTTTGAAAGTTCCAGAGGTTAGGTGTGATTAGCCTCGAGACAACTCAGCGGAAATGAGCCTCATGTCGCCTGGAGGCGAGAACCTCCCAGATTTTCTCGAGTTGCGGCAGGTGCTCTCGACTTAAGACGGACCTCAGGGAACTCTGGTGGCCTCAGGAAAGGCCAGTCCCCATGCGAGTTGCTCGGGGGCCTCTCGGGATTCCTCTCCCGTTGATGCCAGTTCCTAAGACCTTGTGTGAAGTCGGTGCCGGAACCTGCGATTCCTCTCCAGTGCTGACATGGATCTTGGGTACTTCTGGAGTCTCCCCAGGGGAGTCAGTCCTCATCTCGAGTGGGGGCATGCACTTGCGCTTTCCTCCCGAGCTGTAGCAACAGTGTCACGCTTCCCTTTGCGTGGATCAAGGGATCTGTGGCTTTCCCTCGAGGCTTTCCCACCAGGCATTCCCACGAGGCTTTCCCACAGGGCTGTCCCACGTGCCACCGTGGTGTGAGTCGATCCTCGTTTTGAAAGTCGAGGCAGTGCAGGGAAAACAGGTTTCCCTGGAATGGACTGAGACATCTGGGGGACTCTGGGAATGGTGGCACGACCCTGAAGTTCCTCTCGCCTTTCCTGTGGAGAGCGCCTGCTCTTGAGATGCGATGGGTACGCCAGGAATTCTTTCCCGACTACGCAGGGAAAGGATCCCTCCTCTCGAGCTAGGAGGTGGAAACGGGGCTCCTCTGGATGTGGGCGGGACTCTCGTGCTTCCTCTCGAGTGGAGACGGGTATGTCGGAGAACTTCTTGAGTTGCAGCAAGGATGTGAAGGACCCTTTGGAAGTTCCAGAGTTTAGGTGTGATTACCTGGTGGAGCTAAAGCCTGGAGCCTGGAGAGGAGAACCCTCTGGATTTTCTCGAGTTGCGCAGCTTCTCTCGACTTAAGACGGGGACCTCAGGGACCCGCTCTGGTGGCCTCAGGAATGGCCAGTCCCCATGCGAGTTGCTCGGGGCCTCTGGAATTCCTCTCCCTTCGATGCCGGGGCCTAAGAACTTGTGTGGAGTGGTGGCGAATCTGAGGATTCCTCTCCAGTGCTGACATGGATCTTGGGGTACTTCTGGAGTCTGCCCAGGGGAGTTAGTCCTCGTCTCGAGTGAGGGCATGCACGTGCGCTTTCCTACCGAGCTCTAGCAGCAGTTTCACGCTTCCTTCGCGTGGATCAAGGGATCTGTGGCTTTCCCTCGAGGCTTTCCCACGAGGCTTTCCCAGGAGGCTTTCCCACTGGGCTGTCCCACATGCCACCGTGGTGT
>NW_017208183.1:0-4055 GCF_001704415.2 Capra hircus | reverse complement strand
ACAGGGCTGTCCCACGTGCCCCCGTGGTGTGAGTCGATCCTCCTCTTGAAAGTCGAGCAGTGCAGGGAAAACAGGTTTCCCTGGAATGGACTGAGACATCTGCGGGACTCTGGGAACGGTGGCACGACCCTGGAGTTCCTCTCGCCTTTCCTGTGGAGAGCGCCTGCTCTTGAGATGCGACGGGAACGCCGGGAATTATTTCCGGAGCACGCAGGGAAAGGATCCCTCCTCTCGAGCTAGGAGGCGGAAACGGGGCTCCTCTGGATGTAGGCGGGACTCTCGTGCTTCGTCTCGAGTGGAGACGGGTATGTCGGGGATCTTCTTGAGTTGCAGCAAGGGTGTAAAGGACCCTTTGGAAGTTCCAGAGGTTAGGTGTGGTTAGTCTCGAGATGCCTCAGCAGAAATGGGCCTCATGTCGCCTGGAATGGAGAGGCTCCTGGATATTTCCGAGTTTCAGCAGGTGCTCTCCTTGTGTGGATTCGGGGCCGGAAGCTGAGGATTCCTCTCCAGTGCTGACATGGATTTTGGGGTACTTCTGGAGTCTCCACAAGGGAGTCAGGCCTAGTCTCGAGTGGGGCATGAGCGTGCCATTTCCTCCCATGCTGTAGCAGCAGTGTCACGGTTCCCCTTGCGTGGACCAAGGGATCTGTGGCTTTCCCTCGAGTCTTTCCCACGAGGCTTTCCCACAGGGCTGTCCCACGTGTCACGGTGGTGTGAGTCGATCCTCGGCGTGAAAGCCGAGGCAGTGCAGGGAAAACAGGTTCCTGTGGAACGGACTGACACATCTGGGGGAGTCTTGGAATGGTGGCACGACCCTGCAGTTCCTCTCCCCTTTCCTTTGGAGAGCGCCTCCCTTGAGATGCGATGGGAATGCCGGGAATTCTTTTCCGACCAAGCAGGGAAAGGATCCCTCATCTCGAGGTACGAGCCGGAAACGGAGCTCCTCAGGATGTGGCCGGACGATCGTGCTACCTCTTGAGTGGAGACGGGTGTGTCGGGGAACTTCTTGAGTTGCAGCTTGACTGTGAAAGACTCTTTGGAAGGTCCAGAGGTCACGTGTGATTAGCCTCGAGACACCTCAGTGGAAACTGGCCTCATCTCGCCTGCAGGGGAGAACCTCCTGTATTTTACCGAGTTTCGGCAGGTGCTCTCGACTTACGACGGGGACTTCAGGGACCCGCTCTGGTGGCCTTAGGAAAGGCCAGTCCCCATGTGAGTTGCTCGGGGGCCTATCGGGATTCCTCTCCCGTCGATGCCGGGCCTAAGACTTTGTGTGGAGTCAGTGCCGGACCCTGAGGATTCCTCTCCAGTGCTGACATTGATCTTGGGGTACTTCTGGAGTCTCCCCAGTGGAGTCAGTCCTCGTCTCGAGTGGGGGCATGCACGTGCGCTTTTCCCCGAGCTGTAGCTGCAGTGTCGCGCTTCCCTTCGCGTGGATCAAGGGATCTGTGGCTTCCCCTCGAGGCTTTCCCACGAGGCTTTCCCACAGGGCTGTCCCACGTACCACCGTGGTGTGAGTCCATCCTCAGCTTGAAAGTCGAGGCAGTGCAGGGAAAACAGGTTTCCCTGGAATGGACTGAGACATATGGGGGATTCTGGGAATGTTGGCACGGCCCTGAAGTTGCTCTCGCCTTTCCTGTGGAGAGCGCCTCCTCTTGAGATGCGACGGGAACGCCGGGAATTCTTTCCCGAACACGCAGGGAAAGGATCTCTCCTCTCGAGCAAGGAGGTGGAAATTGGGCTCCTCTGGATGTGGAGGGACTCTCGTGCTTCCTCTCGAGTGGAGACGGGTATGTCGGGGAACTTCTTGAGTTGCAGCAAGGGTGTGAAGGACCCTTTGGAAGTTCCAGATGTTAGGTGTGATTAGCCTCGAGACGCCTCAGCGGAAAAGGGCCTCATCTCGTCTGGAGGGGAGAACCTCCTGGATTTTCTCGAGTTGCGGCAGGTGCTCGCGACTTACGACGGGGACCTCAGGGACACGCTCTGGTGGCCTCAGGAAAGGCCATTCCCCTGCGAGTTGCTTGGGGGCCTCTCGGGATTCCTCTCCCGTCGATGCCGGGGCCTAAGACCTTGTGTGGAGTCGGTGCCGGAACCTGAGGATTCCTCTCCAGGGCTGACATGGATCTTGGGGTACTTCTGGAGTCTCCCCTGGGGAGTCAGTTCTCGTCTCGAGTGGGGCATGCACGTGCGCTTTCCTCCGAGCAGTAGCAGCAGTGTCACCCTTCCCTTCGCGTGGATCAAGGGATCTGTGGCTTGCCCTCGAGGCCTTCCAACGAGGCTTTCCCACGAGGCTTTCCCACAGGGCTGTCCCACGTGCCACCGTGGTATGAGTCGATCCTCGGCTTGAAAGTCGAGGCAGTGCAAGGAAAACAGGTTTCCCTGGAAAGGACTGAGACATCTGGGGGACTCTGGGAATGGTGGCACGACCCTGGAGTTCCTCTCGCCTTTCCTGTGGAGAGCGCCTCCTCTTGAGATGTGACGGGAACGCCGGGAATTCTTTCCCGAACACTCAGGGAAAGGATCCCTCCTCTCGAGCAAGAGGAGGAAACGGGGCTCCTCTAGATGTGGGCGGGACGCTCGTGCTTCCTCTCGAGTGGAGACGGGTATGTCGGGGAACTTCTTGAGTTGCAGCAAGGGTGTGACGGTCCCTTTGTATGTTCCAGAGGTTAGGTCTGATTAGCCTCGAGACGCCTCAGCACGAATGGGCCTCATCTCGCCTGGAGGGGAGAACCTCCTGGATTTTCTCGAGTTGCGGCAGGTGCTCTCGACTTACGACGGGGACCTCAGAGTCCCGCTCGGTGGCCTCAGGAAAGGCCAGTCCCCTTGCGAGTTGCTCGCGGGCCTCTCGGGACTCCAGTCCCGTCGATGCTGGGTCCTAAGACCTTGTGTGGAGTCAGTGCCCGAACCTGAGGATTCCTCTCCAGTGCCGACATGGATCTTGGTGTACTTCTGGAGTCTCCCCATGGAAGTCAGTCCTCGTCTCGAGTGGGGGCATGCACGGGCGCTTTCATCCCGAGCTGTAGCAGCAGTGTCACGCTTCCCTTCGCGTGGATCAAGGGATCTGTGACTTTCACTCGAGGCTTTCCCATGAGGCTTTCCCAGGAGGCTTTCCCACAGGGCTGTCCCACGTGCCACCGTGGTGTGAGTCGATCCTCGGCTTGAAAGTCGAGGCAGTGCAGGGAAAACAGGTTTCCCTGGAATAGACTGAGACATCTGGGGGACTGTGGGAATGGTGGCACGACCCTGGAGTTCCTCTCGCCTTTCCTGTGGAGAGTGCCTCCTCTTGAGATGCGACGGGAACGACGGAATTCTTTCCCGAACACGCAGGGAAAGTATCCCTCCTCTCGAGGTATGAGATGGAAACGGGCTCCTCTGGATGTGGGCGGGACTCTCGTGCTTCCTCTGGAGTGGAGACGAGTATGTCGGGGAACTTCTTAAGTTGCAGCAAAAGTGTGAAGGACCCTTTGGGAGTTCCAGAGGTTAGGTGTGATTAACCTCGTGACGCATTAGCGGAAATGGGCCTCATCTCGCCTGGAGGGGAGAACCTCCTGGATTTTCTCGAGGTACAGCAGGTGCTCTTGACTTACGACGGGGACCTCAGGGACCCGCTCTGGTGGCCTCAGGAAAGGCCAGTCCCCATGCGAGTTGCTCGGGGCCTCTCGGGATTCCTCTCCCGTCGATGCGGGCCTAAGACCTTGTGTGAAGTCGGTGCCAGAACCTGAGGATTCCTCACTATTGCTTACATGGACCTTGGGGTACTTCTGGAGTCTCCCCAGGGAAGTCAGTCCTCGTTTCGAGTGGGGCATGCAAGTGCGCTTTCCTCCCGGGCTGTTCAGCAGTGTGACGCTTCCATTCACGTGGATCAAGGGATCTGTGGTTCCCTCGAGGCTTCCCACGAGACGTTCCACGAGGCTTTCCCACAGGGCTTCCCACGTGCCACCGTGGTGTGAGTCGATCCTCGGCTGAAAGTCGAGTCAGTGCAGGGAAAACAGGTTTCCCTGGAATGGACTGAGACATCTGGGGACTGTGGGAATGGTGGCACGATCCTGGAGTTC
>NW_017208182.1:0-18080 GCF_001704415.2 Capra hircus | reverse complement strand
CCCTCCAGGCGAGATGAGGCCCATTTCCATGAGGCATCTCGACGGTTACACCTAACCTCTCTGGAACTTGCAAAGCGTCCTTCACACCCTTGCTGCAACTCAAGAAGTTCCCCGACCCATTTCCACTGAGGCATCTCGACGCTAATCACACCTAACCTCTGGAACTTGCAAAGGGTCCTTCACACCCTTCCTGCAACTCAAGAAGTTCCCCCACATACCCGTCGACACTCGAGAGGAAGTACGAGAGTCCCGCCCACATCCAGAGGAGCCCCGTTTCCGCCTCCTAGCTCGAGAGGAGGGATCCTTTCCCTGCTTGGTGGGGAAAGAATTTCCGGCGTTCCCGTTGCATCTCAAGAGGTGGTGCTCTCCACAGGAAAGGCGAGAGGAAGTCCAGGTCGTGACACCATTCCCAGAGTCCCCCAGATGTCTCAGTCCATTCCAGGGAAACCTGTTTTCCCTGCACTGCCTCGACTTTCAAGCCCAGGGTCGACTTTCACCACGGTGGCACGTGGGACAGCCCTGTGGGAAAGCCTCGTGGGAAAGTCTCGTGGGAAAGCCTCGAGGGAAAGCCACAGATCCCTTGATCCACGCGAAGGGAAGCGTGACACTGCTGCTACAGCTCGGGAGGAAAGCACACGTGCATGCCCCACTCGAGACGAGGACTGACTCCCCTGGGGAGACTCCAGAAGTACCCCAAGATCCATGTCAGCACTGGAGAGGAATCCTCTGGTTCCTGGCACCGACTCCAAACAAGGTCTTAGGCCCAGGCATCGACGGGAGAGGAACCCTGAGAGGCCACCGTGCAACTCGCATGCGGACTGGCATTTCCTCAGGCCACAAGAGCGGTTCCCTGAGGTCCCCGTCATAGGTCGAGAGCACCTGCCGCAACTTGAGAAAATCCAGGTGGTTGTCCCTTCCAGGAGAGATGGGCCCATTTCCGCTGGGGCGTCTCGAGGCTAATCACACCTAAGCTCTGGAATTTCCAAAGGGTCCTTCACACCCTTGCTGCAACTCAAGAAGTTCCACGACATACCCGTCTCCACTCGAGAGGAGGCACGAGAGTCCCGCCCACATCCAGAGGAGCCCCGTTTCTGACTCATAGCTCGAGAGGAGGGATCCTTTCCCAGCGTGATAGCGAAAGAATTCTCGGGAGTCCACTCTCCACAGGAAAGGCGAGAGGAACTCCCTGTCATGCCACCATTCCCAGAGTCCCCCAGATGTCTCAGTCAATTCCAGGAAATCCTGTTTTCCCTGCACTGCCTCGACTTTCCAAGCTGGGGATCAACTCACACCATGGTGGTACGTGGGACAGCCCTGTGGGAAAGCCTCGTGAGAAAGCCTCGAGGGAAAGCCACAGATCCCTTGATTCACGCGCAAGGGAAGCGTGACACTGCTGCTACAGCTCGGGAGGAAAGCGCACGTGCATGCCCCCACTCGAGACGAGGACTGACTTCCCTCGGGAGACTCCAGTAGTACCCCAAGATCCATGTCAGCACTGGAGAGGAATCCTCAGGTTCCGGCACCGACTCCGTACAAGGTCTCAGACCCCGGCATCAACGGGAGAGGAATCCCAAGAGGCCATCGAACAACTCGCATGGAGCCTGGCCTTTCCTCAGGACACCGGAGAGGGTTCCTGAGGTCCCCGTCGTAATTCTAGAGCACCTGCCACACTCGAGAAAATCCAGGAAGTTCTCCCCTCCAGGCGAGATGAGGCCCATTTCCAGCTGAGGCGTCTCGAGGCTAATAACACCTAACCTCTGGAACTTCCAAAGAGTCTTTCACAGTCATGCTGCAACTCAAGAAGTTCCCCGACATACCCGTCTCCACTCAAGAGGAAGCACGAGTGTCCCGGCCACATCCAGAGGAGCTCCGTTTCCGGCTCGTAGCTCGAGATGGAGGCGATCCTTTCCCTGATTGGTCGGGAAAGAATTCCCGGCATTCCCATCGCATCTCAAGAGGAGGCGCTCTCCAAAGGAAAGGCGAGAGGAACTGCAGGGTCGTGCCACCATTCCGAGACTCACCCCAGATGTCTCAGTCCATTCCACAGGAAACCTGTTTTCCCTGCACTGCCTTGGCCTTCATGCCGAGGATCGACTCACACCACCGTCACACGTGGGACAGACCTGTTGGGAAAGCCTAGTGGGAAAGACTCGAGGGAAAGCCACAGATCCCTTGGTCCAGGCATGGGGAAGCGTGACACTGCTGCTACAGCATGGGAGGAAAGGGCACGCTCATGCCCCCACTCGAGACGAGGCCTGACTCCCTTGTGGAGACTCGAGAAGTACCACAAAATCCATGTCAGCACTGGAGAGGAATCCTCAGCTTCCGGCCCCGACTCCACACAAGGTCTTAGGCCCCGGCATCGACGGGAGAGGAATCACGAGAGGCCCCTAGCAACACGCATGATGACTGGCGTTTCCTGCGGCCGCCAGAGCGGGTCCCTGAAGTCCCCGTCGTAACTCGAGAGCACCTGCTGAAACTCGGAATATCCAGGAGCCTCTCCATTCCAGGCGACATGAGGCCCATTTCCGCTGAGGCATCTCGAGACTAACCACACCTAACCTCTGGAACTTCCAAAGGGTCCTTCACACCCTTGCTGCAACTCAAGAAGTTCCCCGACATACCCGTTCCTCTTCACATTCAGCCATAATGGTGGTGTCATCTGCATATCTAAGTTTATTGATATTTCTACCGGCAATCTTGATTCCAGCTCATGTATCTTCCATCCCAGCATTTTTCATGATGTACTCTGCCATAGAAGTTAAATAAACAGGGGTGACAATATACAGCCTTTGCATACTCCTTTTCCTTTTTGGAACCAGTCTGTTGTTCCATGTCCTACTCTAACTGTTGCTTCCTGACCTTCATCCAGATTTCTCAAGAGGCAGGTTAGGTGGTCTGGTATTCCCATCTCTTTCAGAATTGTGGCTAAAACAACAGTATAAGGACCTTTCCGATGTCAGGCCAAGGAATTGTGTTTCCAGTCATTGAGCCACACCTGATCACTGAGCACAAAATTCATGAATCTGTTCCTCAAGGGGGAATGAGATTCTTTTTTATACAAACTTAGTTACCTGATTTATTACCTTACCTAATTGTTCCATCTGCTGTGAAATCCCACCCCCTTACTTGTGGCAAATCTGCTAACACCTGCCTCACTGTGGGAGGGGGTCTCCCATAGAAAATTTCATAAGGACAACAACTATGGGAACGTGCAGTTACCCGTAATATGAGTAAGTCTGCCGGAAGCAAGCCCATCCATGTACAGTCAGTCTCTATGATCCATTTTGAAAGTGTCTCTTCAAGAGTTTGGTTGTTTCTTTCCACCATTCCAGAACACTGGGGCCTATATGCTGTATGTAATTTCCACTGATATTTAGAGCTTCACATACCTGTTAATTAACGCGGCTGCAAAGACAGGGCCATTGTCGGATTCTATACTGGTTGGAAACCCAAGTCTGGGAATTATTTCTCAAATCAGCGAGCTACTTCGTTTTCTTTTTCAGATCAGGTAGGGAAGGCCTCTGCCCAACCGGAGAAGGTACCTACTATTCTAGTAAGTCATGATAACAGGTGACTGCCTTTGCTTCCCCGAAGGACACTCGCTTTCCCTGTATCCTGAGAACTCCACGTCTCAGCCAGTTGGAAAAGCGCTTCTTGGAGGTCATTATTCAGGGGCAATTTCCCCTGGAGCCCGGGGCCATAGGGAGCGGCTCCACACTCCCAGGGAAAGGCAGAGCCACAGCCACACATCTGTCCCATCCCCTTTGCTCTGTAGGAGAGCTCTAGTGAGCCTAGGTCTGTCAGGAAAATTCTTGGCTCCTATGGGGACACATTCTATGTGTGAAACTGCATCCAGGACCTAGGGGCCACAGGGCGCCTGTTTCTCTCGGGGGCGGAGGGGTGGGGGGCCTGAAGCAGTGCGGCCCAGCAACAGCTTCCACATCCATCCAATTGCTCTTTTCTTACCTCTGATAGAACTAGCTTTGTTCCAGCCTTTGGCAATTTGGAGGCAAGCGGGCCCCACTTCCTCCCCAAGGAGGCATGGGACCTAACTTTGAGTGGAAAGGCCCCTCACGGAGCTGAACCCAGGAAGGCACCCAGTCATGTCTGACACATTCCTGCATCCTGCTTCTTCATGAGCAATACCGCTATAAGCTAGGAATGTCTTTCCAAGGCTCAGAAAGGACAGGGGAGATGCATGGTGCTGCCTCTGGAATTTCGGTCCTCTGAGCAGACCTGGAGGTCTCCCCTTGAAGAAGCTAACCAGTTTCTTCCAAATACAGGCTTGCAAACACACACTGGGTGGCTGCCTCTTCTTCCCTGAAGGACGATCACTTTCCCCGCATCCTGTGAACTCTGCATCCACAGCCTGCTGGAAAAGCGCTTCTTGGAGGTCATTTTTCAGGGACAATTTTCCCTGGAGCCCGGGGCCATAGGGAGGGCCCCATGCTCGCTGGGAAAGGCAGAGTCACATCCACAGTCTGTTCTACCCCTTTTGCCCTGTAGGAGAGCTCTAGTGAGCCTAGGTCTGTCAGGAAAATTCTTGGCTCCTATGGGGACACACCCTGTGTGTTAACCTGCATATCGGACCTAGGGGCCACAGGGCGCCTGTTCCTCTCAGGGGGGACCCTGAAGTGGTGCGGCCCAGCAACAGCCTGAACATCCATCCGATTGCTCTTTTCTTCCTTCTGATAGAGCTAGCTTTGCTTCTCGCTTTGGCATTTCGGAAGCCAGGGGGAGCCCCACCGCTGTTGTCCTGGGGTCTATTGGAGGTACCGGGTCTATTGGACCCCAGCATGGCACCCGACCCCCTCAGACACACTCCCGCAGCCTCCTTCCCCATGGGCAGGACTGTTCTGACCTAGGAATGTGTTCCCAAGGCTCAGAAAATGCAGGGAGACACACGGCCCTGACTCTGGAACTGAGGCCGTTGGAGCAGGCCTGGAGGTCTGACGTCTGAGACGCCAAACACTTGCTGCAAGATACAGGTGTGAAAACACACTCTCTGGGGCTGCCTTTCCTTCCTCCAAGGAAGAGAGCTTTTCCAGTCTCCTCCGTGCTGAGTCATACAAGGCTGCAAAGGTCTGGCTTAGAGGGCATTTCTCAGCGGCAATGGCCCCTGAGGCCCTGCACCCAGGGAGGGATCCTACCCTCCCAGGGGAAGTCAAAGCAACCTCCAAACAGCTGTTCTCTCATGTTTCCTCTGCAGGAGGGAGCTAGTGAGCCCAGGTCTGTCTGGAACGTTCTTGGATCCTGCGGGGAAATCATCCTGGGAGCCCACCTGGATACCAGTCGTAGGGGCTAAAATTCGCATTTTCCTTCCTTGGAGCCCTAACGCAGTACAGCCTAGCAACTGCTTGAAAATCCATCCTGTTGCTGTTTTCTTCCCTCTGACAGAGCGAGCTTTGCTCCCCATTTGGGATTTCAGAAGCAAGGTGGTGGCCTGCAACTCCTTGCCTGGGGTCCATTGGAGGTGCAAGGTGCCCTCGACCAGGTGACCCCAGCATGACACCTGGCCCCCTCAGACACACTCCCGCAGCCTGCTTCCCCATGGGCAGGACTGCTCTCACCTAGGAATGTGTTTGCAAGGCCAGGAAACTGCAGGGAGACACAAGGACCCTGATTCTGGCATTGAGTCTGTTGGAACAGGCCTGCAGGTCTTCTGTCTAACAAGCCAAACACTTGCTGCAAGATACAGGCCTGAAAACACACTCTTGGGCTGCCTTTCCTTCCTCCAAGGAAGAGAGTTTTCTCAGCCTCCTGTGGGCTGAGAGTCCACACAGGGCTGAAAAGCACTTGCTGGGAGATTCTTTTTCATTGGCCATGGCCCCTGAGGCCCTGTGCTCAGGGAGGGCTCCCTCCCTCCCAGGGAAAGTCAAAGGAAGCTCCAAACGGCTGTTCAATCATGTTTCTGAGAGAGTCATTGCCAAGGCAGGTTTCTAAGAAGTTCAAGGGTCCCCAAGGAGAGAGGGGTCTAGAATTCTCAAGGAGGAAGAAAGGACAAACTGTTTTCCCCTCTACATTCCTTAGGATTATATAACAATCATGCATCCTTCTTGAGGACGGTCTCTGGAAAAAACCTTCTGGCTAATCCTGTTATCTTAAAATGTCAATTATGGGAGTAGGTCTAGTGAGTCTTTACAACCTCCAGACATTCTTTTGTTCGTTGTCATAACTTATTGGAGAGTATATAACTCCATTACCTAACACTAGCAAGGGGGTACGTTTTCTGCCCCTTGTGATGTCTCTGTCAGAAGCTTTCTCTATCTCCTTTATCCTTTAATAAAACTCTATTGCACAAAAGCTCTGAGCAATCAAGCCTCGTCTTGGGCCCTGGATTGAATTCTTCTCCTCCATAAGCCAAGAATCCCAGCATCTTTTCGTGGTTCAGCAACAATATTTCATTTCCTCTGCAGGAGAGAGCTAGTGAGCTTAGGTCTGTCTGGAACATTCTTGGATCCTGTGGGGAAAATATCCTGTGCACACATCTGGATACTGGGCCTAGAGGCCAAAATTTGCATTTCTTTCCCGGGGAGCCCTAACGTGGTGTGACTTAGCAACTGCTTGAAAATCCATCCCATTGCTGTTTTCCTCCTTCTGACAGAGCTAGCTTTGTTCCCTGCTTTGGGATATCTCAACCGAAGGGCCGGTCCATAGCTACTCGCCTGGGGCCCATTGGATGTGCAAGGTGCCCTCGACTAGGTGACCCTAGCATGGCACTCAGCCCGCTCAGACACACTCCCGAGGCTTCTTTCTCATGGGAAGCACTGCTCCAACCTAGGAATGTGTCTGCAATGCTTGGAAAGTGCAGTGAGACACACAGCCCTGACTCTGCAATTGAGGCCCTCAGAGCAAGCCTGCAGCTCTGATGTCTGAGAAGCAAAACACTTGCTGCAAAGAGAGGCCTGAAAACACACTCTCTGTGGATGACTTTCCTTCCTCTAAGGAAGATAGTTTTCCCAGTCTCCTGCTTCCTGAATGTCACACAGCTGGAATGCGCTTGCTTGGAGGTCGTGATTCAGTGGCAATGACCCCTGAGGCCCTTTGCCCAGGGAGGGCTCCCACACTCACAGGCAAATCAAAGCAACTTCCAAGTGAGTCAGCTCTTCACATCAAATGGCCACAGTATTGGAGTTTCAGGTTCAGTATTAGTCCTTCCAATGTATATTCAGACCTGATTTCCTTTAGGATGGAGTGGTTGCGTCTCCTTGTAGTCTAAGCGACCTACAAGCATCTTCTCCAACACCACAGTTCAAAAGCATCCAATTTTCAGCTGTCACTTTCTTTATAGTACATCTTTCATATCCATCCATGACATATGGAAAAACCATAGCCTTGACTGGATGGATCTTTGTTGGCAAAGCAACGTCTCGGCTTTTTAATATGCTGTCTAGTTTGGTCATCACTTTTCTTCCAAGTCATAAATATGTTTTAAGTTCATGGAGGCAGCCATCACCTGCAGTGATTTCCAAGCCCCCCAAAAATAGTCTGCTGCTGTTTCCAATGTTTTCCCATCTATTTGCCATGAAGTGATGAGACTGGATGCAATGATTTTAGTTTTCTGAATGCTGAGCTTTAAGCTAACTTTTTCACTCTCCTCTTTCACTTTCATCAGGAGACTCTTTAGTTCTTCTTCACTTTCTGCCATAAGGGTGGTGTCATCTGCATATCTGAGATTACTTGATATTTCTCCCAGCAATCTGGATTCCAGCGTGTGCTTCCTCCAGCCCAGTGTTTCTCATGATGTACTCTGCATATAAGTTAAATAAGCAGGCTGACAATATACAGCCTTGACATATTCCTTTTCCTATTAAGAACCAGTCTGTTGTTCCATGTCCAGTTCGAACTGTTTCTTCCTGACCTGCATACAGGTTTCTCAAGAGACAGGTCAGGTGGTCTGGTATTCCCATCTCTTTCAGAATTTTTCCCAGTTTATTGTGATCCACACAGTCAAAGGCTTTGGCATAGTCAATAAAGCAGAAATAGATGTCTTTTTTTCTGGAACTCTCTTGCTTTTTCAATGATCCAGTGGATGTTGGCAGTTTGATCTCTGGTTTCTCTGCATTTTTTAAATCCCTCTTGAACATTTGGAAGTTCACAGTTCATGTGAACTTGGAGAATTTTGAGCATTACTTTACTAGTGTGTGAGATGAGTGCAATTGTGCAGCACCTTGAATATTTTTGTCATTGCCTTTCTTTGGGATTGGAATGAAAACTGACCTAATGACTAGATGTTTTCAATTGCATATGCTGAAAGAACTGGCTGTGCAGTTTTGAAGAAAAAAAAATCATTTTAACCCATTTTCTCTGAAGTGCAAGGCATATCATGGCCATCCCTGAATCATAAAATCACCTTTTCTTTATGTAGTCATAGTTTCATGCCTAAATTATATGCCAACTCGTGCTCAAATGGACTCTGATGTCAGGGGCAGATCAACTAATAAAAAGCTTGGATTGTCCCTCTGGAGGAAAGTGAGATCTTGGTCCCACGAGAAGAATCTGAAGGGTTAAGGGAACTTGCAAGAGTGGGGAAAGCTTAGTCCATCCAACATGTACCAAAATCTTAAATAAGGCTTATTTACTTTACCGAAGTAAAAAAACAGATGATGAAAACAATTATAAATCAATGAAAGGTAAAGAAATTCATAGTCTGTTATCAAAAATTGCATTCTAAGAAAACTTTGTTCTCTTAACCTAGAGAGGAGACTAAATTCCATCTGGTACCAGCTTACCAGAAGACAAACAAACAAACAAACAAATTATCGGTAAGCTTAAAAAAAGTATATTCCATATATCTTGAAGTAGCAGTATTTCTGCAAAGGCATCAGTGTGAAACCATAGAGGACATGGTTAAAACCTGATTAAATAGAAATTGACAATGTAATCTGGTCACTGCTGCGACTTGAAATGCTTTAATATGATAACTGGAATTATAACTGACAGCATTTGACCAGGACATATCAGATTTTCACGGATGTCACATAATTTCTAGGATATCTATATTAGGAACTGAAGGAATCTTTGAACCTAGGAAAGAAAACAACAGTCTCAAAGGCCCTTGCTGAATCATCTATCAGCAAGGAATGTCTTTGCAAGGATCGCAAAGTGAAGGGAAATTACACCGACCTGCCTCTGCAACTTCGGTCCTCTGAGCAGATCTGGAGGTCTCCCTTTGTATAAGCTAACCTGTTCCTTCCAAATAGAGGTTTGCAACACAAAACAAGTGGCCGCCTATTCTTCCCCGAAGGAGGCTCTCTTTCCCCACATCCTGCGAACTCCCTTTCCCAGCCTCCTGGAAAAGCGCTTCTTGCAGTTCCTTTCAGAAAATCCTATGGACGGAGAAGCCTGGTAGGCTGCAGTCCGTGGGGTCGCTGAGGGTCGGACACGACTGAGCGACTGCACTTTCATTTTCACTTTCATGCATTGGAGAAGGCAATGGCAACCCACTTACTGTTCTTGCCTGGAGAATCCCAGGGACGGGGGAGCCTAGTGGGCTACCGTCTATGGCGTCGCACAGAGTCGAACACGACTGAAGCAACTTAGCAGCAGCAGTAGCAGCAGGTCCTTTCTTAGGGGCAGTTATCCCTGAGATTGGGACCTGGAAAGGCAGAGCCACCTCCACACACACGTCTTTTCTGTCCCCTTTCCTCTGGAGGAGAGCTCTAGTGAGCCTAGGTCTGTCAGAAAAATTCTTGGCTTTGACGGGATCACACCCGGTGTGTGAACCTGCATACCCGACCTAGGGGCCACAGGGCACCTGTTTTGCTCGAGTGGGTCCTGGAGGGGTGCAGCATAGCAAGAGCTTAAAAATCCATCCAATTTGTCTTTTTTTTTTTTTACCTCGGAGAGAACGAGTTTGCTCCACCTCCACCCTTTGGCAGTGTGGAGGGAAGAGGGCACAACCCTCTCCCAAAGGGGACATAGGGCCTACCAGGAGAGAAAGGCCCCTTGAGGAGCTGAGCCCAGGTAGGCAGCCAGTGATGTCAAGCACACTCCCGCTGCTTGCTTCTTCATGGGCACTCCCACGATCTGCTAGGAATGTCTTTGCAAGGATCTCAAAGGGAAGGGGAGATACATGGCCCTGTCTCTGGAACTTCAGTCCTCTGAGCAGATCTGGAGGTCTTGAGTTGTATAAGCAAACCCGTTCCTTCCAAATAGAGGCTTGCAAACACACCCCCGGTGGTTGCCTCTTCTTCCCCGAAGAAGTCTTTCTTTCCCCACATGCTGCGAACTCCCTGTCCCAACCTCCAAGAATAGCGCTTCTTGCCATTCCTTTCTTAGAGGCAGTTATCTCTGAGCTGGGGCCTGTAGGGAGTAGCCCCACACTCACAGGGAAAGGCAAAGACTCCTCCATACATCTCCTCTATCCCCTTTGCTCTGGAGGAGAGCTCTAGTGAGCCTAGGTCTTTCAGGAAAATTCTTGGCTTGGACAGGATCTCACCCTGTTTGTGAACCTGCATACCCAACCAGGGGCCACAGAGCACCTGTTTCAGTAAAGTGGGCCCTGAAAGGGTGCAGCCTAGCAAGAGCTTGAAAATCCATTCAATTGCTGTTTTTGTACCTCTGACAGAGCGAGCTTGGCTCCACCCTTTGGCAGTGAGGAGAAAAGAGGCATGACACCCTCCCCAAGGGGACATGGGGCCTACTTCGAGAGGAAAGGCCCCTTGTGGAGATGAGGCCAGGAAGGCACACAGTCGTGTCAAACACACTCCCACTGCTTGCTTCTTCAGGGGCACTCCCGCTATCAGCTAGGAATGTCTTTGCAATGATCACAAAGGGAAGGGGAGATACAGGGCCCTGCTTCTGGACCTCCGGTGCTCTGAGCAAATCTCGAGGTCTCCCGTTGTTGGTCAAGGTCAAGGTCAAGTTCAAGTTCAAGGTCAAGTTGAAGTTCAAGGTCAAGGTCAAGTTCAAGTTCATGGTAAAGGTCAAGTTCAAGTTCAGGTTCAAGTCAAGGTCAAGTTCAAGGTCAAGGTCAAGTTCAAGGTCAAGATCATTCAAGTTCAAGGTCAAGGTCAACTTCAAGGTCAAGGTCAAGTTCAGGGTCAAGTTCAAGGTTAAGGTTAAGTTCTAAGTCAAGTTCAAGGTCAAGGTCAAGGTCAAGGTCAAGTTCAAATTCAAGGGCAAGGCAAGGCCCAGCCCAAGGCCAAGGCAAGGGCAAGGGCAACGCCAAGGGCAAGGCCAAGGCCCAGGCCAAGGCAAAGGCCAAGGCCACCAAAGCGAAGCCCAAACCCCGTAACGCCTGACAAAAGGCAGAAGCCACTAGGCCCCTGCGCAGAGGAAGCCACTAAAGGCAGCAAGGCCACAGAGCTCCCCGACTCCCATTCCCACAGGAAGATATGAGGATAAAGGGCCTCATCCCAGCACAGCACCTGCTCCCACCACCACCCAACCCCGGCCCCCGCCCCCCGCAGCACTCCCCCTGAAACAACACTGTCTTCCCAGAAAAGAGAACGGAGAAGCCATGCGTGTGCCAAAGGAGCAAGATGAACGAACGATGCCAGGCCCTCCGAATTTGGGCACACCTGACGCCTCGGAACCCCGGGCCTGGCCGATGGGTCCCCGCCGTTCTCGGGTGGGAGGGGGGTCAACACGTTGGCCGAGAGCCCTTGCCCAGGCCACCTGCAAATCCCCTGAGATGTGATCCGACCACAGGGACCGAGGGCAAACGTACTGCTTGAGGTGCTGGAGGAGCCGGACGAAGCCATGGTGGGAGAGGCACACGGGCATGCTGCAGACTGCTGGCCGAGTGGGTGGGGACCCAGCAGCTCAGGACTCTGGAAAGCGGGAGGCGGCTCCGCCCCCATTGACGTCAATAAGGTTTGGGTGGGTAGATGGAGGGGGCCGCCCCTGGCCTCTTTCCAAGCAGAGACCCTGGACGGAGTCCCGTGGAGTGAGTGGGCTTTTCCCGGGCACGGCTGTGCCCCGGACCGCCAAGATCCCCGTTGGGGTGGGCGGGCAGTTCGGGGGCTTTGGTTTGTGGCCCTCCCTCTCAGCGGGGGGTGGGATCAATCCCGGGTGGATCAATCAGGGGCCCTCAGCAGTGCCAAGGGAGCTCACCGCCCAGGAAACGCCCCTAGGTCCCTTTGAATTGGCCACCAACGCCCCCTTTCCCAGCCTGCCTTGCTCTGGGATTTCCCGCCTTTTCACATTCCACAGGTCCCTGGGCCTCGACTGTCCCCCTCTGGCTCCTCTGAGGCATTCTGGGACACCAGACGCTCTCTCCAGCGCCTCCACCTAGATCCCTCGCTGTCCTCGCCTCTGTTTCCCCCCTGCCCCCTCCCCAACTCCTCCGTGGGCTCTTGGCGTCCATTCCCTACAGCAGTCCCAGAGTGCCACCCCCGAGGGCTTTGAGTTGCCTGGAGCCCAAGGCTCCGGACAGAGACCTGAGGGGCCAGCGTCTGGACTGGCAGCTAATGCCATTTGGGGCTTTTCTCACGTGGAGCCTGAGGCCCGAATATCCACGGGCAACCCCCCAGCGCGAGTGCCCTGGAGATACCCGACCAAGGGGACAGTGTACCCCCTACTGTGGGGAAGGAGGTTCCTGTTTTCCCTGCACTGGTTCGACTTTCACGCCGAGGATCGATCACACCATGGTGGCAAGTGGAATAGCCCTGAGAGAAAGCCTCATGGGAAGACTCGAGGGAAAGCCACAGATCCCTTGATCCACGGGACGGGAAGCGAGACACTGCTGCTACCGCTCAGGAGGAAAGCGCACGTGCATGACCCCACTCGAGCCGAGGACTGACGCCACTTGGGAGACTCCAGAAGTACGCCAAGATCCATGTCAGCACTGGAGAGCAATCCTCAGGTTCCGGTCCCGACTCCACACAAGGACTTAGGCCCCGGCATCGACAGGAGAGGAATCCTGAGAGGGCCCCTAGCACCTCGCATGGGGACTGGCCTTTCCTGAGGTCACCAGAGCGGGTCCCTGAGGTCTCTGTCGAAACTCGAGAGCACCTGCCGCAACTGGAGAAAATCCAGGAGGTTCTCCCCTCCAGGCGAGATGAGGCCCATTTCCGCTGAGGCGTCTCGAGGCTAATCACAACTAACCTCTGGAACTTCCAAAGGGTCCTTCACACCCTTGCTGCAAGTCAAGAAGTTCTCCGACATACCCATCTCCACTCGAGAGGAAGGACGAGGGTCCCGCCCACATCCAGTGGAGCCCCGTTTCCGCCTCGTAGCTCGAGAAGAGGGATCCTTTCCCTTCGTCTTCGGGAAAGAATTCCAGGCCTTCGCGTCGCATATCAAGAGGAGGCGCTTTCAACAGGAAAGACGAGAGGAACTCCAGGGCCTTGCCAGCATTCTAAGAGTCCCCCAGATGTCTAAGTCCATTCAGGAAGAACCTGTTTTCCCTGCACTACCTCGACGTCCACGCCGAGGATCGACTCACACCACCGTGGCACGTGGGACAGCCCTGTTGGAAAGCCTCGTGGGAAAGCCTCAATGGAAAGCGACAGATCCCTTGATCCACACGTCAGCAAGCGTGACACTGCTGCTACAGCTCGTGAGGAAATGGCAGGTGCATGCCCCCACACGAGATGAGGAATGACTCCCCTGGCGAGACTCCAGAAGTACGGAAAGATTCATGTCAGCAATGGAGAGGCATCCTCAGGGTTGGCCCCGACTCCAAAAAGGTCTTAGGCCCCGGCATCGACGGGAGAGGAATCCCGAGAGGCTCCAGAGCAACTCGCTTGGGACTGGCCTTTCCTGAGGCCACCAGAGCGGTCCCTGAGGTCCCGTCTTAAGTTGAGAGCACCTGCAACAACTCGAGAAAATCCAGGAGGTTCTCCCCTCCAGGAGAGATGAGGCCCATTTCCGCTGAGGCGTCTCGAGGATAATCACACCTAATATCTGGAACTTCCAAAGGGTCCTTCACACCCTTGCTGCAACTCAAGAAGTTTCCCGACATACCCGTCTCCACTCGAGACGAAGCACGAGAGTCCCGCCCACATCCAGAGGAGCCCCGTTTCCGCCTCATAGCTAGAGAGGAGGGATCCTTTCCCTGCGTGGTCGGGAAAGAGTTCCCGGCGTTCCCGTCGCATCTCAAGTGGAGGCGCTCTGCACAGGAAAGGCCAGAGGAACTCCACGGTCGTGTCACGATTCCCAGAGTCCCCCAGATGTCTCAGTCCATTCCAGGAAACCCTGTTTTCCCTGCACTGCCTCGACTTTCAAGCCGAGGATTGACTCACACCACGGTGGCACGTGGGACAGCCCTGAGGGAAAGCCTCATGGGAAAGCCTCGTGGGAAAGCACCGAGGGAAAGCCACTGATCCCATGATCCTCCCGACGGGAAGCATGATATTGCTGCTACAGCTCGGGAGGAAAGCAGAAGTGCATGCCTCCACACGAGACGAAGACTCACTCCTCAGGGGATACTCCAGAAGTACCCCAAGATCCATGTCAGCACTGGAGAGGAATCCTCAGGTTCCGGCAGCGACTCCACACAAGGTCTTAGGCCCCGACATTGACGGGAGAGGAATCCCGAGAGGCCCCCGAGCAACTCGCATGGGGAGAGACCTTAACTGAGGCCACCAGAGCGGGTCCCTGAAGTCCCCGTCGTAAGTCTAGAGCACCTGCCGCAACTCGAGAAAATCCAGGAGGTTCTCCCCTCCAGGCGAGATGAGGCCCATTTCCGCTGAGGCGTCTCGAGGCTAATCACACCTAACCTCTGGAACTTTCAAAGGGTCCTTCACACCCTTGCTGCAACTCAAGAAGTTCCCCCACATACCGTCTCCACTCCAGAGGAAGCACGAGAGTCCCGCCCACATCCAGAGGAGCACCGTTTCCGCCTCCTAGCTTGAGAGGAGGGATCCTTTCCCTGCGTGATCGGGAAAAATTTCCCGGCGTTCCCGTCGCATCCCAAGAGGAGGCGCTCTCCACAGGAAAGGCGAGAGGAATTCCAGGGTCGTGACACCATTCCCAGAGTCCCCCAGATGTCTCCGTGCATTCCAGGGAAACCTCTCTTCCCTGCACTGCCTCGGCTTTCAAGCCGAGGATCGACTCACACCACGGTGGCACGTGGGACAGCCCCTGTGGGAAAGCCTCGTGGGAAAGCCTCGTGGGAAAGCCTCGAGGGAAAGCCACAGATCCCTTGATCCACGCGAAGGGAAGCGTGACACTGCTCCTACAGCTCGGAAGGAAAGCCCAAGTGCATGCCCCCAATCTGACGAGGACTGACTCCCATGGGGAGACTCTAGAAGTACCCCAAGATCCATGTCAGCACTGGAGAGGAATCCTCAGATTCTGGCAACGACTCCACACAAGGACTTAGGCCCCGGCATCAACGGGAGAGGAATCCTAAGAGGCCCCGAGCAACTCGCATGGGGACTGGCCTTCCCTGAGGCCACCAGAGCTTGTCCCGGTGGTCCCCGTCCTACGTGGAAAGCACCTGCCGCAACTCGAGAAAATCCAGGAGGTTCTCCCCTTCAGGCGAGATGAGGCCCATTTCCGCTGAGGCGTCTCGAGGCTAATCACACCTAACCTCTGGAACTTCCAAAGGGTACTTCACACCCTTGCTGCAACTCAAGAAGTTCCCCGACATACCCGTCTTCACTCGAGAGGAAACACGAGAGTCCCGCCCACATCCAGAGGAGCCCCGTTTCCGCCTCATAGCTCGAGAGGATTGATTCTCTCCCTGTGTCGTCGGGAAAGGATTCCTGGCGTTCCCACGCATCTGAACAGGAGGCGTTCTCCACAGGAAAGGCGAGAGGAAATCCAGGGTCGTGCCACCATTCCCAGAGTTCCCCAGATGTCTCAGTCCATTCCTGGGAAACCTGTTTTCCCTGCACTGCCTCAAATTTCAAGCCGAGGATCGATTCACACCACAGTGGCACCTGGGACAGCCTTGTGGGAAAGCCTCGTGGGAAAGCCTCGAGGGAAAGCCACAGATCCCTTGATCCACGCGAAGGGAAGCGCGACACTGCTGCTACAGTTCGAGAGGAAAGCCCATGTGCATGCCCCCACACGAGACGAGGACTGACTCCCCTGGGGAGACTCCAGAGGTTCCCCAAGATCCATGTCAGCACTGGAGGGGAATCCTCAGGTTCCAGCAACGACTCCACACAAGGTCTTAGGCCCCGGCATCGACGGGAGACGAATCCCGAGAGGCCCCCGAGCAACTCGCATGGGGACTGACCGTTCCTGAGGCCACCAGAGCGGGTCCCTGAGGTCCCCGTCGCAAGTCGAGAGCACCTGCCGCAACCCGAGAAAATCCAGGAGGTTGTCCCTGCAGGCGAGATGAGGCCCATTTCCAATGAGGCGTCTCGAAGCTAATCAAAACTAACCTCTGGAACTTCCAAAGGGTCCTTCACACCCTTGCTGCAACTCAAGAAGTTCCCCGACATACCCATCTCCACTCGAGAGGAAGCACGACAGTCCCGCCCACATCCAGAGGAGCCCCGTTTCCGCCTCGTACCTCGCGGTCAGGTATCTTTTTCCTGTATGTTCCGGAAAGAATTCCAGGTGTTCCCGTCGCATCTCATGAGGAGGCGCTCTCCAAAGGAAAGGCGAGAGAAACTCCAGTGTTGTGCCATCATTCCAAGAGTCCCCCAGATATCTCAGTGTGCCGGGGTCCTGCCCCGCTGGATCCAGGGAATTCGACTGATGGACGGCGTTGACGTGGAAAGTCTTGTGTATTTATTAATGTAAGATGAGATTAAGAAATTATAGGGTAGTAAGAAGATTAACTGGAGGAAAAAGGCTGAATAGCTAGGTTTACGCGGAAGGCCAATAAAATTCCCGACAAGGAATTTTCTGGCGGATTCTGGGAATGGTGGCACGACCCTCGAGTTCCTCTTGCCTTTCCTGTGGAGAGCGCCTCCTCTTGAGATGCGCCGGGAACGCCGGGAATTCTTTCACGACCACACAGGGAAACGATCCCTCCTCTGGATCTATCAGCGGAAACGGGGCTCCTCTGGATGTGGGCGGGACTCTCGTGCTTTCTCTCGAGTGGAGACGGGTATGTCGGGGAACTTCTTGAGTTGCAGCAAGGGTGTGAAGGACCCTTTGGAAGTTCCAGATGTTAGATGTGATTAGCCTCTAGACGCCTCTAGACGCCTCAGCGGAAATGGGCCTCATCTCGCCTGGTGGGGAGAACCTCCTGGATTTTCTCGAGTTGCGGCAGGTGCTCTCGACTTACGATCGGGGACCATAGGGATCCGCTATGGTGGCCTCAGGAAACGCCAGTCCACATGCGAGTTGCTCGGGAGCCTCTCGGGATTCCTCTCCCGTCGATGCTGGGGCCTAAGACCTTGTGAGGAATCGGTGCCGGAACCTGAGGATTCCTCTCCAGTGTTGACATGGATCTTGGGGTACTTCTGGAGTCTACCCAGGGGAGTCAGTCCTAGCCTCGAGTGGGGGCATGCACGTGCGCTTTCCTCCCGAGCTGTAGCAGCAGTGTCACGCTTCCCTTCGCGTGCATCAAGGGATCTGTGGCTTTCCATCCAGCCTTTTCCGCGAGGCTTTCCCTCGAGGCTTTCCCACAGAGCAGTCCCTCGTGCCACCGTGGTGTGAGTCGATCCTCGGCTTGAAAGTCGAAACAGTGCAGGGAAAACAGGTTTCCCTGGAATGGACTGAGACATCTGGAGGACTCTGGGAATGGTGGCACGACCCTGGAGTTCCTCTCGCCTTTCCTGTGGAGAGTGCCTCCTCTTGAGATGCGAACAGGAACGCCGGGAATTCTTTCCCGACCACGCAGCGAAAGGAACCCGTCTCTCGAGCAAGGAGGCGGAAACGGGGCTCCTCTGGATGTGGGCGGGACTCTCGTGGCTTCCTCTCGAGTGGAGACGGGTATGTCGGGGAACTTCTTGAGTTGCAGCAAGGGTGTGAAGGACCCTTTGGAAGTTCCAGAAGTTAGGTGTGATTAGCCTCGAGACGCCTCAGCGGAAATGGGCCTCATCTCGCCTGGAGGGGACGAACCTCCTGGATTTTCTCGAGTTGCGGCAGGTGCTCTCGACTTACGACGGGGACCTCAGGGACCTGCTCTGGTGGCCTCAGGAAAGGCCAAATCCCCCATGCGAGTTGCTCAGGGGGCCTCTCGGGATTCCTCTCCGTCGATGCCGGTGTAAGACCATGTG
>NW_017208181.1:0-4056 GCF_001704415.2 Capra hircus | reverse complement strand
AGCCTCGAGATGCCTCAGCGGAAATGGGCCTCATCTCGCCTGGAGGGGAGAACCTCCTGGATGTTCTCGAGTTGCGGCAGGTGCTCTCGAATTACGACGTGGACCACAGGGACCCGCTCTGGTGGCTCAGGAAAGGCCAGTACCCTTGCGAATTGCTCGGGGCCTCTCGAGATCCTCTCCGTCGATGCCGGCTCCTAATACCTAGTGTGGAGTCGGTGCCGGAACCTGAGGATTCCTCTCCAGTGCTGACATGGTTCCTGGGGTACTTCTGGAGTCTCCCCAGGGGACTCAGTCCTTGTCTCTATTGGGGACATGCCCGTGCGCTTTCCTCCCGAGCTGTAGCAGCAGTTTTCACGCTTCCCTTCGCTTGGATCAAGGGATCTGCGGCTTTCCCTCAAGGCTTTCCCCGAGGCTTTCCCACGATGCTTTCCACAGGGCTGTCCAAGTTCCACCGAGGTGTGAGTCGATCCTCGGCTTGAAAGTTGACGCAGTGCAGGGAAAACAGTTTTCCCTGAATGGACTGAGACATCCAGGGGTCTCTGGGAATGGTGGCACGACCCAGGAGTTCCTCTCGCCTTTCCTGTGGAGAGTGCCTCCTCTTGAGATGCAACGGGAACACCCGGGAATTCTTTCCCGACCACGCAGGGAAAGGATCCCTCCTCTCGAGCTATGAGCGGAAACGGGGCTCCTCTGGATGTGGGCGCGGGACTCTCGTGCTTCTCTCGAGTGGAGTCGGGTATGTCGGGGAACTTCTTGAGTTGCAGCAAGGGTGTGAAGGACCTTTGGAAGTTCCAGAGTTTAGGTGTGATTAGCCTCGAGACGCCTCAGCGGAAATGGGCCTCATCTCGCCAGGAGAGGAGAACCTCCTGGATTTTCTCGAGTTGCAGCCGGTGCTCTCGACTTACGACCGGGACATCATGGACCCGCTCTTGTGGCCTCACGAAGGCCAGTCCCCATGCGAGTTTGCTCACGGGCCTATCGGGATTCCTCTCCCGTTGGTGCCGGACCTAAGATCTTGTGTGGAGTCTGTGCCAAAACGTGAGGATTCCTCTCCATTGCTGACTTGTATCTTGGAGTACTTCTGGAGTCTCCCAGGGGAGTCAGTCCTCGTCTCGAGTGGGGGATGCACGTGCACTTTCCTCCGAGCTGTAGCAGCAGTGTTGAGCTTCCCTTCGAAAGGATCAAGGGATCTGTGGCTTTCCCTCGAGGCTTTCCCACGACGTTTTCCACACGACGCTTTCGCACCAGGCTTTCCCACGAGGATTTCCCACAGTGATATCCCACGTGCCACAGTGGTGTCAGTCGATCCTCGGTTTGAAAGTCGAGGCAGTGCCGGGGAAACAGGCTTCGCTGGAATGGACTGAGACATCTGGGGGACTCTAGGAATGGTGGCACGACCCTGGATTTCTCTCGCCTTTCCTGTGGAAAGCGCCCCTCTTTGAGATGTGACGGGAACGCCGGGAATTCTTTTCCGAACACGCAGGGAAAGGATCCCTCCTGTCGGGCTAGGAGGAGGAAAAGGGCTCCTCTGGATGTAGGCGGGACTCTCGTGCTCCCTCTCGAGTGGAGACGGGAATCTCGCGGAACTTTTGAGTTGGAGCAAGGGTGTGAAGGACCTTTGGAAGTTCCAGAGTTTAGGTGAGAATAGCCTTGAGACGCCTCAGCGGAAATGGGCCTCATCTCGCCTGGAGGGCAGAACCTCCTAGATTTTCTCGAGTTGCAGCAGGTGCTCTAGACTTACGACGGGGACCTCAGGGACCCGCTCTGCTGGCCTCAGAAAAGGCCAGTCCCCATTCGAGTTGCTTGGGGGCCTCTAGGGATTCCTCTCCCGTCGATGCCGGGGCCTAAGACCTTGTGTGGAGTCGATGCCGGAACCTGAGGATTTCTCTCCAGTGTGAAATGGATCTGGGGGTACTTGTGGAGTCTCCCCAGGGGAGTCAGTCCTCGTCTCGAGTGGGGGAATGCACGTACGCTTACCTCGCGAGCTTTAGCAGCAGTTTCACGCTACCCTTCGCGTTGATCATGGGATCTGTGGCTTTCCCTTGAGGCTTTCCCCGAGGGTTTCCCACGAGGCTTTCCTACAGGGCTGTCCCACGTGCCACCGTGGTGTGAGTCGATCCTCGGCTTGAAGGTCGAGGCAGTGCAGGGAAAACAGTTTTCCCTGGAATGGACTGAGACATCTAGGGACTCTGGGAATGTGGCACGACCCTGGAGTTCCTCTCGCCTTTCCTGTGGAGAGCGCCTCCACTTGAGATGCGACGGGAACGCCGGGAATTCTTTCCCGACCACGCAGGGGAAAGGATCCCTCCTCTCTCGAGCTAGGAGGACACGGGGCTCCTCTGGATGTAGGCGGGACTCTCGTGCCCTCTTGAGTGGAGACGGGAATCTCGCGGCACTTCTTGAGTTGGAGCAAGGGTGTGAAGGACCCCTTGGAAGTTCCAGAGTTTAGGTGTGAATAGCCTCGAGACGCCTCAGCGGAAATGGGCCTCATCTCGCCTGGAGGGGAGAACCTCCTGGATTTTCTCGAGTTGCAGCAGGTGCTCTCGACTTAAGACGGGGACCTCAGGGACCCGCTCTGGTGGCCTCGGGAAAGGCCAGTCCCCATGCGAGTTGCTCGGGGCCTCTCGGATTCCTCTCCCATCGATGCTAGGGCCTAAGACCTTGTGTGGAGTCGGTGCCGGAACCTGAGGATTCCTCTTCAGTGCTGACATGGATCTTGGGGTACTTCTGGAGTCTCCCCAGGGGAGTCAGTCCTCGTCTCGAGTGGGGGCATGCACGTGGGCTTTCTTCACGAGCTGTAGCAGAAGTGTCACCCTTCCCTTCCCGTGGATCAACGGATCTGTGGCTTTCCCTCGAGGCTTTCCCACGAGGCTTTCCACGAGGCTTTCCCACAGGGCTGTCCCACGTGCCACCGTGTGTGTGAGTTGATCCTCGGCTTGAAAGTCGAGGCAGTGCAGGGAAAACAGGTTTCCCTGGAATGGACGGAGACATCTGGTTGACTCTGGGAATGGTGGCACGACCCTGGAGTTCCTCTCACCTTTCCTGTGGAGAGCGCCTCCTCTTGAGATGCGACGGGAACGCCGGGAATTCTTTCCGGACAACGCATGGCAAGGATCCCTCCTCTCGAGTTAGGAGACGGAAATGGGGCTCCTCTGGATGTGGCCGGGGATCTCGTGCTTCTCTCAAGTGGAGACGGTTATGTTGGGGAACTTCTTGAGTTGCAGCAATCGTGTGAAGGACCATTTGGAAGTTCCAGAGGTTAGGTGTGATTAGCATCGAGACGCCTCAGCGGAAATGGGCCTCATCTCGCCTGGAGGGGAGCACCTCCTGGATGTTCTCGAGTTGCGGCAGGTGCTCTCGTCTTACAACGGGGACCTCAGGGACCCGCTCTGTTGGCCTCAGGAAAGGCCAGTCCCCATGCGAGTTGCTCGGGGGCCTCTCGGGATTCCTCTCCCATCGATTATAGTGCCTAAGACCTTGTGTGGAGTCGGTGCCGGAACCTGAGGATTCCTCTCCAGTGCTGACATGGATCTTGGGGTACTTCTGGAGTCTCCCCAGGGGAGTCAGTCCGCGTCTCGACTGGGGGCATGCACGTGCGCTTTCCTCCGGAGCTGTAGCAGCAGTGTCGAGATTCCCTTTGCGTGGATCAAGGGTTCAGGGGCTTTCCCTCGAGGCTTTCCCACGAGGCTTTCCCACAGGGCTGTCCCACGTACCACCGAGGTGTGAGTCGATCCTCGGCTTGAAAGACGAGCAGTGCAGGGAAAACAGGTTTCCCTGGAATGGACTGAGACATCTGGGGGGACTCTGGGAATGGTGGCACGCCCCAGGAGTTCCTCTCGACTTTCCTGTGGAGAGCGCCTCCTCTTGAGATGGGACGGGAACACTGGGAATTCTTTCCCGACCACGCAGGGAAAGGATCCTTCCTCTCGAGCTAGGAGGCGGAAACGGGGGCTCCTCTGGATGTGGCGGGACTCTCGTGCTTCCTCTCGAGTGGAGACGGGTATGTCGGGGAACTTCTTGAGTTGCAGCAAGGGGGTGAAGGACCCTTTGGAAGTT
>NW_017208180.1:0-4056 GCF_001704415.2 Capra hircus | reverse complement strand
GAGGCTTTCCCACGAGGCTTTCACACGAGGCGTTCCCACAGGGCTGTCCCAAGTGCCACCCTCGGTGAGTCGATCCTCGCTTGAAAGTCGAGGCAGTGCAGGGAAACAGGTATCCCTGGAATGGACTGAGACATCTGGGGGACTCTGGGAATGGTGGCACGACCCTGGAGTTCTCTTCGCCTTTCCTGTGTAGAGCGGCCTCCTCTTGAGATGCGACAGAAACGCCGGGAATTTTTTTCCGACCACGCAGGGAAAGGATGCCTCCTCTCGAGCTAGGAGGCGGAAACGGGGCTCCTCTGGATGTGGGCGGACTCTCGGCTTCTCTCGAGTGGAGCCGGTATATCAGGAACTTCTTGAGTTGCAGCAAGGTTGTGAAGGACCCTTTGGAAGTTCCAGGGGTTAGGTGTGATTAGCCTCCAGACGCCTCACGGAAACGGGCCTCATCTCGCCTGGACCTGAGAACCTCCTGGATTTTCTCGAATTGCGGCAGGTGCGCTCGACTTATGACGGGACCTCAGGGACCCGCTCTGGTGGCCTCAGGCAAGGCCAGTCCCCATGCGATTTGCTCGGGGGCCTCTCGGGATTTCCTCTCCGTCGATGCCGGGCCTAAGATCTTGTGTGCAGTCGTTGCCGGAACCTAGCATTTCTCTCCAGTGCTGACATGGATCTTGGTGTACTTCTGGAGTCTCCCCCAGGGGAGTCAGTCCTCGTCTCGAGTGGGGGCATGTACGTGCCTTTCCTCCCGAGCTGAAGCAGCAGTGTCGGGCTTCCCTTCGCGTTGATCAAGGGATCAGGGGCTTTACCTGGAGGCATTTCCACGAGGCTTTCCAACGAGGCTTTCCCACAGGGCTGTCCCACGTGCCACCGTGATGTGAGTCGATCCTCGGCTTGAAGTCGAGGCAGTGCAGGGAAAAAAGCTTTCCTGGAATGAACTGAGACATCTGGGGGACTGTGGGAATGGTTGCACGACCCTGGAGTTCCTCTCGCCTTTCCTGTGGAGAGCGCCCCTTCTTGAGATGCGACGGGAACGCCGGGAATTCTTTCCCAACACGCAGGGGCAAGGATCCCTCCTCTCGAGCTAGGAGGCGGAAACGGGGCTCTCTGGATGTGGGCGGGACTCTAGTGCTTCCTCCTCCGAGTGGAGACGGGTACGTCGGGGAACTTCATGAGTTCAGCAAGGGTGTGGAGGACCCTTTGGAAGTTCCAGAGGTTAGGTGTGATTAGCCTCGAGACGCCTGAGCGGAACTGGGCCTCATCTCGCATGGAGGGGAGAACCTCCTGGATTTCCTCGACTTGAGGCAAGTGCTCTCGACTTACGACGGGGACCTCAGGGACCCGCTCTGGTGGCCTCACTAAAGGCCATTCCCATGCTAGTTGCTCGGAGTCTCTCGGGATTCTGCTCCCGTCGATGCCAGGGCCTAAGATCTTGTGTGGAGTTGGTCCTGGAACCTGAGGATTCCTCTCCAGTGCTGACATGGATCTTGGGGTACGTCTGGAGTCTCCCCAGGGGAGTCAGTCCTCGTCTCGTGTGGGTGCATGCACGTGCGCTTTCCTCCCGCTCTAGCAGCAGTGTCACACTTCCTTTACGTGGATCAAGGGATCAGGGTCTTTCCCTCGAGGCTTTCCCACGAGGCTTTCCGAGGCTTTCCCACAGGGCTGTCCCACGTGCCACCGTTGGGTGAGTTGATCCTTGGCTTGACAGTCGAGGCAGGCAGGGAAAACAGGTTTCCCTGGAATGGACTCAGACATCTGGGGACTCTGGGAATGGTGGCACGACCCTGGAGTTCCTCTCGCCTTTCCTGTGGAGAGCGTCTCCTCTTGAGAGCGACGGGAACGCCGGGAATTCTTTCCCGACACGCAGGGAAAGGATCCGTTCTCTCTATCTAGGAGGCAAAAACGGAGCTCCTCTCGATGTGGGCGGAACTCTCGTGCTCCTCTCGAGTGGAGACGGGTATGTCGGGGAACTTCTTGAGTTGCAGCAAGGGTGTGAAGGACCCTTTGGAAGTTCCAGAGGTTAGGTGTGATTAGCCTCGAGACGCCTCAGCGGAAATGGGCCTCATCTCGCCTGGAGGGGAGAACCTCATGGATTTTCTCGAGTTGCGGCAGGTGCTCTCCACTTACGACGGGGACCTCAGGCACGCCGCTCTGGTGGCCTCAGGAAAGGCCAGTCCCCATGCGAGTTGCTCGGGGGCCTCTCGGGATTCCTCTCCCGTTGATCCGGGGCCTAAGATCTTGTGTGGAGTCGGTGTCGAACCTGAGGATTCCTCTCCAGTGCTGACATGGATCTTGGGGTACTTCTGGAGTCTCCCCGGGGAGTCAGTCCTCGTCTCGAGTGGGGGCATGCACGTGCGCTTTCCTCCCGAGCTGTAAGCAGCAGTGTCGCTCTTCCCTTCGCGTGGATCAAGGGATCTGTGCTTTCCCTCGAGGCTTTCCCACGAGGCTTTTCCCACAGGACTGTCCTACCACCGTGGTGTGAGTCGATCCTCGGCTTGAAAGTCGAGGCAGTGCAGGGAAAACAGGTTCCCTGGAATGGACTGAGACATCTGGGGGACTCTGGGAATGGTGGCACGACCCTGGAGTTCCTCTCGCCTTTCCTGTGGAGAGCGCCCCTATTGAGATGCGACGGGAAGGCCAGGAATTCTTTCCCGATCACGCAGGGGAAGGATCCCTCCTCTCGAGCTAGGAGGCGGAAACGGGCTCCTCTGTATGTGGGCGGACTCTCGTGCTTCCTCTCGACTGGAGACGGGTATGTCGGGGAACTTCTTGAGTTGCAACAAGGGTGTGAAGGACCCTTTGGAAGTTCCAGAGGTTAGGTGCGATTAGCCTCCAGAGGCCTCAGCGGAAATGGGCCACATCTCGCCTGGAGGGGAGAACCTCTTGATTTTCTCGAGTTGAGGCAGGTGCTCTCGACTTTACGACAGGGACGTCAGGGACCCGCTCTGGTGGCCTCAGAAAGGCCAGGCTCCATGCGAGTTGCTCGGGCCTCTCGGATTCCTCTCCCGTCGATGCCGGACCTAAGACCTTGTGTGGAGTGGTGCCGGAACCTGAGGATTCATCTCCAGTGCTGATATGGATCTTGGGTACTTCTGGAGTCTCCCAGGGGAGTCAGTCCTCTTCTTGAGTGCGGGCCTGCACGTGCGCTTTCCTCCCGAGCTGTAGCAGCAGTGTCATGCTTCCCGTCGAGGGATCAAGGATCTGTGGCTTTCCCTCGAGCTTTCCACGAGGCTTTCCCACGAGGCTTTCCACAGGGCTGTCCCACGTGCCACCGTGGTGTGAGTCGATCCTCGGCTTGAAAGTCGAGGCAGTGCAGGGAAACAGGTTTCCCTGGAATTGACTGAGACATCTGGGGACTCTGGGAATGGTGGTACGACCCTGGAGTTCCTCTCGCCTTTCCTGTGGAGATCGCTCCTCTTGAGATACGATGGGAACGCCGGGAATTCTTTCCTGACCACGCAGGAAAGGATCCCTCCTCTCGAGCTAGGAGGCGGAAACGGGCTCCTCTGGTGTGGGCAGGACCTCATGCTTCCTCTCGAGTGGAGACGGGTATGTCGGGGAACTTCTTGAGTTGCAGCAAGGGTGTGAAGGACCCTTTGGAAGTTCCAGAGGTTAGGTGTGATTAGCCTCGAGATGCCTAAGTGGAAATGGGCCTCATCTCGCCTGGAGGGGAGAACCTCCTGGATTTTCTCGATTGTGGCAGGTGCTCTCACTTAGACGCGGGACCTCAGGGACCCGCTCTGGTGGCCTCAGAAAGGCCAGTCCCCATGCGAGTTGCTCGGGGCCTCTCGGGATTCCTCTCCGTCGATGCCGGGCCTCAAGATCTTGTGTGGAGTAGGTGCCGGAACCTGAGCATTCCTCTCCAGTGCTGACATGGACTTGGGTACTTCTGGAGTCTCCTCAGTGGAGTCAGTCCTTCTCTCGAGTGGGGCATGCACGTGCGCTTTCCTCCCGAGCTGTAGCAGCAATGTCACGCTTCCCTTCCAGTGGAACAAGGGATCAGGGCTTTCCCTCGAGGCTTCCTTTCCATGAGGCTTTCCCACAGGGATGTCCCACGTGCCA